>NC_036868.1:28296554-28508875 GCF_002910315.2 Salvelinus sp. IW2-2015 | reverse complement strand
AGTCACCCATCAACACAACCCGCATCCCCTGGTTCTTCTCCGGGCCTCCACTCGGTCGGCTTCCCTGTGTAGACTTGCATCTTCCAGCGTAGCTGGATTGTGCATTACAGGCCAACCATATCTTGATGCAATACTTTGCTGGCTTGCTGGGCATATACTTATCACATTTCAGGTAAGACCCAAGTGCAGACTTTGTTGAAAGTAACAATGTTTATTACAAACAACAAGGCAGGAAACGACAGGTCAAGGCAGGCAGGGTCAGTTATCCAGAGTAGGGCAACGGCACACCGGACGGCAGGCAGGCTCAGGGCAGGCAGAGTGGAAAGCAGGCGGCTCAGAGTCAGGACAGCAATGGTCAAAACCAGAGGGTGGGAAAAAAGAGATGGAAAAGCAGGAGCTGAGAAACAAACCGCTGGTTAACTTGACAAACAAGACGAACTGGCAACAGACAAACAGAAGAACCACAGAAACTGACCCCAGAGGGATAATGCGGAAAAAATGGAATCTCTCTCTTTTCACATGTCTTGCAGGTCTTTTTTATTTTATTTCACCTTTATTTAACCAGGTAGGCCAGTTGAGAACAAGTTCTCATTTACAACTGCGACCTGGCCAAGATAAAGCAAAGCAGTGCGACAAAAACAAAACAGAGTTACACATGGGATAAACAAACGTACAGTCAATAACACAGTAGAAAAGTATATCTACAGTGTGTGCAAATGAGGTAAGATTAGGGAGGTAAGGCAATAAATAGGCCATAGAGGCTAAATAATTATAATTTAGCATTAACACTGGAGTGATAGATGTGCAGATGATGATGTGCAAGTAGAGATACTGGTGTGCAAAATAAATAAAAAAGTAACAATATGGGGATGAGGTAGTTGGGTGGGCTATTTACAGATGGCCTGTGTACAGGTGCAGTGATCGGTAAGCTGCTCTGACAGCTGATGCTTAAAGTTAGTGAGGGAGATATAAGTCTTCAGCTTCAGTGATTTTTGCAATTCGTTCCAATCATTGGCAGCAGAGAACTGTAAGGAAAGGCAGCCAAAGGAGGTGTTGGCTTTGGGGATGACCAGTGAACTATACCTTCTGGAGCGCGTGCTACGGGTGGATGTTGCTATGGTGACCAGTGAGCTAAGTGAGATAAGGTGGGGCTTTACCTAGCAAAGACTTATAGATGACCTGGAGCCAGTGGGTTTGGCGACAAATATGTAGTGAGGGCCAGCCAACAAGAGCATGCAGGTTGCAGTGGTGGGTAGTATATGGGGCTTTGGTGACAAAACGGATGGCACTGTGATAGACTACATCCAATTTGCTGAGTAGAGTTTTGGAGGCTATTTTGTAAATGACATCGCCGAAGTCAAGGATCGGTAGGATAATCAGTTTTAAGAGGGTATATTTGGCAGAATATGTGAAGGAGGCTTTGTTGCGATATAGGAAGCTGATTCTAGATTTCATTTTGGATTGGAGATGCTTAATGTGAGTCTGGAAGGAGAGTTTACAGTCTAACCAGACACGTAGGTATTTGTAGTCCACATATTCGTTTGGAGGTTAGTTAACACAGTGTCCAAAGAAGGGCCAGATGTATACAGAATGGTGTCGTCTGCGTAGAGGTGGATCAGAGAATCACCAGCAGCAAGAGCGACATCATTGATATATACAGAGAAAAGAGTCGGCCCGAGAATTGAACCCTGTGGCACCCCCATAGAGACTGCCAGAGGTCCGGACAACAGGCCCTCRGATTTGACACACTGAACTCTATCTGAGAAGTAGTTGGTGAACCTGGCGGGGCAGTCATTTGAGAAACAAAGGCTATTGAGTCTGCCGATAAGAATGTGGTGTGGAAAGCCTTGGCCAGGTCGATGAAGACGGCTGCACAGTACTGTCTTTTATCGATGGCGGTTATGATATCGTTTAGGACCTTGAGCGTAGCTAAGGTGCACCCCTGACCAGCTCAGAAACCAGATTGGATAGTGGGTTTTGAAATGGTTGGTGATCTGTTTGTTAAAACCTTTTACGGCTAGGGGTTCCGCTAGCGGAACGTTTCGACAACATCCGGTGAAATGGCAGAGCGCCAAAAAAAAAGAAGAAATATTTAACTTTCATACATTCACAAGTGCAATACACCAAATGAAATCTTAACTTAATCTAGCCACCATGTTAGATTTCAAAAAGGCTTTACTGCGAAAGCAAACCATGCTATAATCTGAGGACAGCACCCCATCAAACAAACACATGACAATCATAATTCAACCCACCAGGCGCGTGATAAAGGAATTTATATGTTTAAAGTAATGACTAAAGAATTCCACCCTGAAACATATTTAATGGTGTGAAATGTATTAGAATAATAAGACTATAATCCAATGACGTTTGTGTGGTACAAGTTAAGAGGGAGAAATGTATGGTTGAGAAAACAGAGGACAACTGAACTACACATGACCTGGTTATAACTCTGAAAAAGCTGACAACAGGAAAGAGGGCCCTTCCAAGCCTCTCTAATCTAGGGGAGGAAGGAATGTGGAAACTGCCATGGCTGGTAGAAAAGTGATACAACTGTTGTGTGTGTGTGTGTGTGTGTGTGTGTGTGTGTGTGTGTGTGTGTGTGTGTGTGTGTGTGTGTGTGTGTGTGTGTGTGTGTGTGTGTGTGTGTGTGTGTAGGTGGGGGTGGGAATTATAAAATGACTTTCGCATTTTTGACTCAGAACGTTCTCTGGAATAAAAACTAACCTATTGCAGACTGGGGGCTTTGTCTAATTCTTCATTAACCAGGGTCTTACAAACTTCTTGGAATTGGTAAAGCTATGCGATAGTTGAAGCATGGGATAACAATTCTCTGTGACAGCGCGATACAAAAACTCAGAAATAACGATATAATTCATGCCTTACCTTTGAAGATCTTCTTCTGTTGGCAATCCAAATATGTCCCATAAACATCATAAATGGTCCTTTTGTTCGATAAATTTAGTCGTTATATCTCCAAAATGTCAATTTATTTGGCGCGTTGTTATTCAGAAAACACTGTTTTTTCCTGGATGGTTTGTCCTCGGGGTTTCGCCTGCCAAATAAGTTATGTTATACTCACAGACATTATTTTAACAGTTTTAGAAACTTTAGAGTGTTTTCTATCCAAATATATACGGGGGGAAAACAGGGAAACCGATTATTTACACGGGACAAGAGGACAAGACAAACACACTTCCGACTGCTACGCCATCTTGGATACACGGTCTTGACTCACGGTTATCAAATCTTAGCATTCTTGAGAAAGTGTGAAAGACTTTCAGTGGCATCGTAGCACGGAAAATTGCCCTTCCATTCTCTGCATCCAAAGACTACATGTAGCCTCGCCTCGGGACCTATACACACCTGCTAAGATTAGCAGCCCTATGTAGGCACGCAGTTCAATTCTCATCCATCCTTTTCCAGTTGTCTCCATATTTACGGAAACCCTCAAAATTTGTCATCTCCAGGATGATTTTTTCGATGGCTGGTGTGATGAACATGTAGAATGTTGAGGCGATGTCCTGGGCATGGGCAACTGCATGTCTTGTGGGCCCTGGGGTCATCCTTATGACATTTTGTGCTGCCACCCTGCCCTGGTTGTCATATGGTGACAAGGAACATGTTAATTTGCTGTTCTTTGACAAAGATGTCTCTCTTTCAGCTTGGGGGATTTCTTCTTCATCTGAAGATGATGCATCGTGCTCTGGGTTGTATTCTTCCCCATCTTCTTCTTCAGAAACCTCCTCCTCTTCTAAATCATTGTTCTCTTGTTCCTCCTGGACATCTGAAAAAATCWGATCCACGACCTGTTGGTCAATGAAATGTGCACTCATGGCTTCAGCAAAGAGAYAACTGGGGGGACTGTCATCTGCAGCACCTTTATAGCCTCTGACTCCATTTCCGATTAGTAAACAATGCTTTCAAGAAATGTTCATTTTGTCTGAAATGTTGTATATTTTTTCTGTGTAATTTTTCTGTCATGTTTGGGGTCGTGGAGGGGAGATGCTACACATGCACAAGAAAGTTTTAGTTTTGTCTGAGTTCAATCAGTKGCACACATATTCTCAATTTCTCATTGTGTGTGTGTGTGTGTGTCTWTGTAGGGTGTAAATTATTTTATAACTGCCAGGTCAAAYTGACCCTAAGACAATCTTTGTACCCRGGTGGTGTACAGCTTTCATGGAAATATGAACAAAGGTGATGTTTCACTTTTTCTATTGTTGGGGCCACTCTAGGAATCAAAGTAATCAAATTTCAATTTGAAAAAAATATCATTTAGGGGGTTTTCGCTGCTGTTAAACATCGTGGCGGGTCATTTTTGACCCTTAAGACAACACAAGGGTTAAAGGGATACTTGGGGATTTTGGCAATGGTTCACTTTATCTACTTCCCCAGAGACAGATGAACACACACTAACACACGCTAACACARGCTAACACACAKTAACACACACTAACACACACACACAACTTTTCTGAGCTTTCCTTGAGCCCTCACTAATAGCAGCTGGTACAGTTACTGTAGGAGACATTATCTGATCAGACAGAGCCTTATCCTACTCTCCCTGCCCTGTCTTTATGTATCCAAACCATTAAACGATGAAGAGGTCATTATGTCAACTCAACATCAATAGGTTGTCCAGTCTGGCCCCAGGCAGCTTAGGGCATAGAGCAAAGCTTCAACAGTGTGAGTATGTGGGTGTTTTATCTTAAAAGCTGACCCAAAAAGCTTTTGGATGTGATAGCAGTTTAATCTTCATCATCCTTGTCATCATCCTCCTCATCATCTTCTTTATAAAACTCACTGTATATCCCAGCCCAGGATCTCTAGCAGAGTACCGCACCATTAGCATAAAGATAGGAGGCCTGTTTCTTCATGCATGGCCTGGAACATGCCTTTGATATTCGACTGGATGCTGAATCTGTATTCATAATTCAACTCAGCTGGGTTTGAGGGTTAGCTTTTAGCTGCATTAAATTGGGGCCTCCCACTCAAATCAAATCAAAGTGTATTGGTCGTGTACACAGATTTGCTCCAAAAGTGCAGCAATATCTAACAATACAACAACCAAAAAGTAAAACGAATGTAAAAAAAAAAATAGCAGAACGAGCAATGTCAGAGTCRGGAATATAAATATATATGCTGTATATATACCACCATGCTGCCATCTCATCCAGCTAGAATACTGGTGTGTATTTGGGCCTGTAGCTAACAGCAGCCGGAGTGTTGGGAAGTGATTTGTGCTTTAAAAGTCTGAGGATGCAGATCTAAAAATGAATTCACACAACTCTCTCTCTCTGTTTCTAAACCTGCTGCCCTATTCATGCAAAGGAACCTTCACAGAGACAATGCATAGGGCATACAGACTGACTTTTTCATGAGAGGCACTCAAAGCCACATGTTAAAAATGTATTGACTTTTTCATGACTTTTTCATTTGCTTACATATGACATATTCTCTTCATTACATATTATATTGTACCTGTCAGCCAGGCCTACAGTGGTTACACTTAAAGTCCCACCTTACCTCTCACTGAAAGCCTTGTCTTGATTCCTGCCCTCTCCCGCTGTGGTTGACCCCAGTGGCTATTTACTGGCCACTGTGAGGTAACTTCCTGAAAGTCCCRGCATCACTTCCCTGATTACCCCGGCCTGTGGTTGAGTTGCAGGAAACRAGGGCACTCATGTGACTGTTTGTTATGATGGGGTTTAATTTAGTGAGTGTTCTCGTTAACTCAGCGCCCCTGCATCCAGTTCATGGAGAGAAGGATATTCCTGTCCGACTAACCAAACCAGAATAACCAAGCTCCAGGAAATATGCTGGTTTGTCATTGGGCTTTGCGACTGTGAGATGTTTACTACAGGCATCTGTAGACTACATAGAGACTGGATTGTTTTTCACTTCCAAAATATTCCTGGCTGGTTGCTCACTATTCTCTAAGGTTGGGGGGCTGCCCTAGAGAGGTATTCTCCAAAGTCTCAGCACATTGAATAAATGGAAGAAGAAATGTATTCCTAGATAATGCTGAAGGCAAGAAATTCCTGTACCTTAGATTCTTATTTTTCCCCACACTGCGTTACTGAAGGCAGTGGTTTCATGGGTACTTGTGACTACGAAGTTCCTCATTGCATTTCTRACTGTGGATTATTCATTGCTGTTTTTATTAGTTTTTGTTTAACAAACACACACACGCACACACACACTGACAGACAATGTCATTTCTGAGGGGAATGTTTCGTCCTATTTTCTACTTTGCATGCCTACTCCTTTCGTGATGGCGCCGACAGAGATGGTTGCCTCGCTTCTCGTTCTTAGGAATCTATGCAGTATTTAGTTTTTTTAATGTATTCTTTCTGGATCATTGCTACTCTAACTTCGGCGACGCATACAAAGCCCTCCCTCGTCCTCCTTTCGGCAAATCTGACCACATCTCAATTTTGTTGCTCCCAGTCTATAGACGGAAACGAAAACAGGAAACGCCCGTGCTCAGGTCTGTTCAACGCTGGTCCGACCATTCTGATTCCACGCTTAAAGATTGCTTCAATCAAGTGGACTGGGATATGTTCCGGATAGCCTCAGACAACAACATTGATGTAAACGCTGATTCGGTGAGCGAGTTTATTAGCAAGTGCATTGGTGATGTTGTACCCACGGTGACTATTAAAACCTTCCCCAACCAGAAACCGTGGATTGATGGCAGCATTCGCACAAAACTGAAAGCGCGAACCACTGCTTTTAATCATGGCAAGGCGACCGGAAACATGACCGAATACAAACAGTGTAGCTATTCCCTCCGCAAGGCAATCAAACAAGCTAAGCGTCAGTATAGAGACAAAATAGAGTCACAATTCAATGGCTCAGACACGAGACGTATGTGGCAGAGTCTACAGTCAATCACGGATTACAAAAAGAAAACCAGCCCCGTCTTGTCTTGCTCCCAGACAAACTAAAACAACTTCTTTGCTCGCTTTGAGGACAATACAGTGCCACTGACACGGCCCGCTACCAAAACCTGCAGGCTCTCCTTCACCGTAGCCAACGTGAGAAAAACATTTAAATGTGTTAACCCTCACAAGGCTGCCGGCCCAGACGCCATCCCTAGCCGTGTCCTCAGAGCATGCGCAAACCAGCTGGCTGGTGTGTTTACGGACATATTCAATCAATCCCTATCCCAGTCTGCTGTTCCCACATGCTTCAAGAGAGCCACCATTGTTCCTGTTCCCAAGAAAGCTAAGGTAACTTAGCTAAACGACTATCGCCCCGTAGCACTCACTTCCGTCATCATGAAGTGCTTTGAGAGACTAGTCAAGGATCATATCATCTCCACCCTAGACCCACTCCAATTTGCTTACCACCCCAATAGGTCCACAGACGACGCAATCGCAATCACACTGCACACTGCCCTAACCCATCTGGACAAGAGGAATACCTATGTAAGAATGCTGTTCATCGATTACAGCTCAGCATTTAACACCATAGGGCGTGCATGGCCTCCAAACTCGTCATTAAGCGTGAGACCCTGGGTCTCGACCCCGTCCTGTGCAACTGGGTCCTGGACTTTCTGACGGGCCGTCCCCAGGTGGTGAGGGTAGGAAACAACATCCGATCCTCAACACAAGGGTGCGTTCTCAGCCCTCTCCTGTACTCCCTGTTCACCCATGACTGCGTGGCCGTGCACGCCTCCAACTCAATCATCATCAGTTTGCAGACGACACTACAATGGTAGGCTTCATTACCAACAACGACGAGACGGCCTACAGGGGGGCCCTCGGAGTGTGGTGTCAGGAAAATAACCTCACACTCAATGTCAACAAAGGAGATGATTGTGGACTTCAGGAAACAGCAGAGGGAGCACCCCCCTATCCACATCGACGGGACAGTAGTGGAGAAGGTGGAAAGTTAAAGGTTCCTCGGCGTACACATCACGGGCAAACTGAAATGGTCCACCCACACAGATAGCGTGGTGAAGAAGAAACCTCGTCAACCTCAGGAGGCTGAAGAAATTTGGCTTGTCACCAAAAACACACAAACTTTTACAGATGTACAATCGAGAGCATCCTGTCGGGCTGTATCGCCGCATGGTACGGCAACTGCTCCGCCCACAACCGTAAGACTCTCCAGAGGGTAGTGAGGTCTGCACAAAGCATCACCAGGGGCAAACTACCTGCCCTCCAGGACACCTACACCACCTGATGTCACAGGAAGGCCAAAAAATAATCAAGAACAACAACCACCCGAGCCACTGCCTGTTCACCCCGTTATCATCCAGAAGGCAAGGTCAGTATAGGTGCATCAAAGCTGGGATCGAGAGACTGAAAAACAGCTTCTATCTCAAGGCCATCAGATGGCTGTTATCTCAAGGCCATCAGATGGCCATCACTAACATTGAGTGACTGCTGCCAACATACTGACTCAAATCTCTAGCCACTTTAATAATAAAAATTGGATGTAATAAATGTATCACTAGTCACTTTAAACAATGCCAATTTATATAATGTTTACAGAACCTACATTACTCATCTCATGTATATACTGTACTCTATACCATTTACTGCATCTTGCCTATGCCGTTCGGCCATCGCTCATCCATATATTTATATGTACATATTCTTATTAATTCCTTTACACTTGTAAGGTAGTTGTTGTGAAATTGTTAGATTACTTGTTATATAATACTGCACAGTCAAAACTAGAAGCACAATGTCACGCCCTGACCATAGAGAGCCTTGTTATTCTCTATTTTGGTTAGGTTGGGGTGTGACTAGGGGGTGTGTTCCTATCTAGGTTATTATTTCTATGTTGGCCTAGTATGGTTCCCAATCAGAGGCAGCTGTTTATCGTTGTCTCTGATTGGGGATCATATTTAGGCAGCCATTCCCCACTGGTTTTTGTGGGATCTTGTTTCTGTGCAGTTGCCTGTGAGCACTGCTTGAGCTTCACGTATAGTTTATTCTTCTTTGTTGTTTTTTGTGAGTTTCATTTGATTAAACATGTGGAACTCTACGTACGCTGCGCCTTGGTCTGTTAATTCATTAGACGATCGTGACACACAAGCATTTCGCTACACTCGCATTAACTGCTACTCAGCACTCTATTGTCCCTCTAATCATTCTGACATCAATGCAAATCAAAATCAGTGAATGAGCTCATGTTTGTGACCAATGCGATTTGATTTAATCATGATCATCTTTCWATGAGATGAAAACGACAGAAACCCCCTCAACAAACTGCCTCTTTTTAACAGAGCGAGAAAAACAGATCATGACCATTAATAGCTAGAAGATAATTGTCTCATCATGTCCAAAACTGGAGAAAAACTAGCTTTGTACAAGTGAACTTTCAGMCCCTTGGTAAGTGTCAGTATATCTATTTAACTAGGCAAGTCCGTTAAGAACAAATTCTTATTTACAATGACAGCCTACCCGGGCCAATTGTGCGCCACCCTATGGGACTCCCAATCACAGCCAGATGTGATGCAGCCTGGATTCAAACCAGGGACCGCAGTGACGCCTCTTGCACTCGGGAGCCCACATTTACTGCGCCCAGCTGGGGTAATAGAATATTAGTGCCACAGTTATAGATCTCAGATTTCTGGTATTATGTCTTCAATGGCTAAAGCCTTACTATTGGTATAGCCATGGGTATACTGTAAGTGACKTGTCCCTGTGCTCTATGTATGGATTCTGAATAGATGTCTGTGTACAGATTGGCAGGTTAGATTGATAGACTTTGAAAGGGTATGGTGCAGAGGTTGATAGACCGATGTCTGGTGATATTGAAAAGGTGGTCTCGACAGGTTTATAAGAAAATGGTACAGCAATCTTGGGATYTGAGTTAGAGGGTATTCTACAATGGGTGGTTCAAAGCAAGCATTGTGATAGGTTGAGACACCTGTTTAGCATGTGTAAGCCTATGATCCAAAAAGGGGGAACTTGTTTTCTTTTCCATCTGAGGAAATCCCTGAGCATCCACTGTCCCATCAGCACAGCCAGCCAATTCATTAATTTGATCTCCACTGTAAAAAGCATATAGACTGTATTTCCCCTTGCTTTTAGCCAAACAGGGGTGTATACAAACGTTGCTGTCTGTCTATCGACACAATCACGAATCAGCATCATTTTTATGGATATATACAAGGAAATGTCAATAGAAAAACAGGTCAAACAACATGAAATGCAGCTAGTTTGCTGTCTTACCGGGTTCAGTTTGAAGTGATTGTGCTAGCTGTGTAGTTGGCTAGCTCCTTTTAACAACAGCGTCCTGACGAGAAAGCACATTTTCTATGCCAGGCGAAATCGTGCATCGTAAGGTCATTGTTATGGAATCATCAAAAACATCTTAAACAAAAGCATTCGCTGCTAGTTTGCTGTTATTCTAGCTGCACCTGCCTGTGTTAGCCGTAGTTGGCTAGCTAACAAGCAAGGAATAAGAGTGTTGCCAGCCAGCATGGCAACGGAATATTTAGAACGAACGACTAACCGATAGAATGATGGCTAGCAACCATAGATGTGTCAGGATGAAATAGTAGCCTGTGAATACATTTATCAAAATAATATTTTTTTATTTAGATGGCAACCACTTGTKGAAAAGCAATTGTACACTTGAGTTTGTGGTAAACAACTTTTTTAGCACAGCCTCTCGTGTACAATTACTTTATTGGTGTTAGATGGACAGGATAGTTTCAGGACAACTCAAGGTAGTTTAGCATTGACTATGATTTATCAACCTTAGCCTTGGAGTTTCTGTATCTCGACTCTCAAGCTTTTAAGATCCGACTCCCCTTATTCATTACAGCAGTGATTCTTGGTAGTCTTAAACTAATCTACTTTGAAGCAAAAGTATACACCTCACACACATGGTTATGGGATTTAAAAAAGAAGACACCTGTACCTTGTCTGATATAGAGGTGAAATGTATTACATTTTTAGTTTGCATCCCAATATATCACAGAAGCCTGAAATATAWCAAATCTGTTTGACATAGAACACCAGATGTTCTTTTTCTTTTTTATCATCTTTATTAASTATGAGAAATATWAWTAACGTTCCACCCATGAGGCCTAAGAGAGCGTTTTTGGTCATTGACTGCAGGAAGGGGCTACTAACAAGGTCTTTCCCCCTAGAATTTCTGATAGCATTTTCCACCTCCGGTACCAGAAAGGTATAAGGTCGATATCAGATATGTTTGATGGTGACACATTGCAATAGTTTCAGCAAATCCCCCCAAAAATTGCTATACCATACAGACAATTATTTGGGTATCTGCAAGTAAGTCATTTTATTGAATCCAAGATGATGTTCCCTCCACAGAACCCAATACAAACCCAGTAAAATCAATGGGGAACCAGGCCAAGCCATTAAAAAAGCCATATAGAAACCTACTATATGTTGTGGTATTTGCATTATTTGCTCTATAACCCATTCGTTCATATGCCACAGTGAACGAAGGCAGAGACAACAAAAAGACAAAAGTCACAGTGGCGGAATAAATTCACATTAACAATAAACTACACATATGTTCGTTTCATCACAAAACCAGAGAGCAACATTTGTCCGGTGAAGTCCACCAAGCAAATATTGCATATTGCATGACCCACAGCATGGTCAAGCAAGTACATTTTTACAAATTAATTAAAAGTGAAAAGCTAAAATGTTTTGAGTCAGTAAGTATTCAACCCCTTTGTTATGGCAAGCCTAAATTTATTTAACACAATCACATAATAAGTTGCATGGACTCACTCTGTTTGCAATAATAGTGTTTAAAAATATTTTTTAATGACTACCTCATCTCTGTACCCCACACATACAATTATCTGTGATGTCCCTCAGTCGTGCAGTGAATTTCAAACACAGATTTTTTTTAAAAAGGGAGATTCTCCATTGCCTCGCAAAGAAGGGCGCCTATTGGTAGATGTTTTTTTTTTAAAGACAGACATTGAATATCCCTTTGAGCATGGTGAAGTTATTAATTACACTTTAGATGATGTATCAATACACCCAGTCACTACAAAGATACAGGGGTCCTTCCTAACTGAGTTGCCAGAGAGGAAGGAAACCACTCAGGGATTTCACCATGAGGCTAAAAGTTACTTTATAAAAGTTACAGAGTTCAATGGCTGTGATAGGAGGAAAATGAAGATGGATCAAACAACACTGTAGTTACTCCACAATACTAACCTAATTGACAGAGTGAAAAGTAGGAAGCCTGTACAGAATAAAAATATTCCAAAACATGTTGTTTGCAACATGACAATTAAGTAATACTGCAAAAAATGTAGCAAACCATTAACTTATTTATTTTTATTTGACCCCCTTTTCTCCCCAATTTCATGGTATCGAATTGTTAGTAATTACTATCGTGTCTCATCGCTACAACTCTTGTACGGGCTCGGGAGAGACGAAGGTCGAAAGCCATGCGTCCTCCGAAACACAACCCAACCAAGCCACACTGCTTCTTAAGACAGCGCGCCTCCAACCCAGAAGCCAGCTGAAACACCCTGCACCTGGCTACCTTGGTTAGCGCGCACTGCGCCTGGCCCTCCACAGTAGTCGCTGGTGCGCGATGAGACAAGGATATCCCTACCGGCCAAACCCGCCCTAACCCAGACGATGCTAGGCCAATTGTGCGTCGCCCCACAGACCTCCCGGTCGCGGCCGGCTGCGACAGAGCCTGGGCACGAACTCAGAGTCTCTGGTGGCGCAGCTAGCGCTGCGATGCAGTGCCCTAGACCACTGCGCCACCCGGGAGGCCCCAACCATTAACTTTTTGTCCTGAATACAAAGTGTTATGTTTGGGGCAAATACAATACAATACAATACTGAGTACCACTCTCCATATTTTCAATCATAGTGGTGGCTGCATCCTGTTATGTGTGTGCTTGTAATCATTAAGGACTGGGGAGGTTTTCAGGATAAAAAAGAAACAGAATGGCGCTAAGCACAGACAAAATCCTAGAGGAAAACCTYGTTCAGTCTGCTTTCCACCAGACACTGGGAGATGAATTCACCTTTCAGCAGGACAATAACCTAAAACACAAGGCCAAATATACACTGGAGTTGTTTACCAAGACATCATTGATGATCATGTTCCTGAGTGGCCTAGTTACCGTTTGACTTAAATTGGCTTGAAAWTCTATGGCAAGACTTGAAAATGGCTTTCTAGCAATGATTAACAACCAACTTGACAGAGCTTGAAGGATTTTTAAAAGAAGAATGTGCAAATATTGTACAATTCAGGTGTGCAAAGCTCTTAGAGACTTACCCAGAAAGACTCACAGCTGTTATTGCTGCCAAAGGTGCTTCTACAAATTATTGACGCAGGGGTGTGAAGACTTATGTAAATTATATATTTGTGTATTTCATTTTCAATAAATGTTCCAAATTTCTAAAAACATGTTTTCATGTTGTCATTATGGAGTATTGTGTGTAGATGGGTGAGAGAAAAAAAGTAATTAATCCATTTTGAATTCAGGCTTTAACACAACAAAATGTGGAATAAATCAAGGGGTATGAATAATTTCTGAAGGCACTTTATATATATAAAAGATATATAAATATCTGCTCGTCTCATTCAAAAATAATGGCCATTAATATGGAGTTGGTCCCCCCTCTTTTGGGAAGGCTTTCCACTACATTAGTAAGGTCGGGTACTGATGTTGGGCGATTAGGCCTGGCTCGCAGTCGGCGTTCCAATTCATCCCAAAGGTGTTCAATGGAGTTGAGGTCAGGGCTCTGTGCAGGCCAATCAAATTCTTCCACACCGATCACGACAAACCATTTCTGTATMGACCTCACTTTGTGCATTGGGGCATTGTCATGCTGAAACAGGAAAGGGCCTTCCCCAAACTGTTGCCACAAATTTGGAAGCACAGAAACGTCTAGAATGTCATTGTGTGATGTAGTTTTAAGATTTCCCTTCCCTGGAACTAAGGGGCCTAGCCCGGAGCATGAAAAACAGCCCCACACCATTATTCCTCCTCCACCAAACTTTACAGTTGYCACAATGCATTGGGGCAGGTAGCGTTCTCCTGGCATCCACCAAWCCCAAATTCGTCCGTCGGACTGCCAGATGGTCAAGCCTGATTCATCACTCCAGAGAACGCGTTTCCACAGCTCCAGAGTCCAATGCTCCAGAGTCCAACGGTGGCGASATTTACACCACTCCAGCCAATGCTTAGCATTGCGTATGGTGATCTTAGGCTTGTGTGCGGCTGCTCAGCAATGGAAACTAATTTCATGAAGCTCCCATGGGCAGTTTGGAACTCGTGTTGCACCCGAGGACAGATTATTTTTACATGCTACATGCTTTTACATGCTTCTGCACTCAGCAGTCCCATTCTATGAGCTTGTGTGGCCTACCATTTCGCGGCTGAGCCATTGTTGCTCCTAGACATTTCCACTTCACAATAACAGCACTTACAATTGACCGGGGCAGCTCTAGCAYGGCAGAAATTTGATGAACTGACTTGTTGGAAAGGTGGCATCCTATGACGGTGCCACATTGAAAGTAACTGAGTTCTTCAGTAAGGCCATTCTACTGCCAACGTTTGCCTATGGAGATTACATGGCTATGTGTTCGATTTTATACACCTGTCAGCAACGGGTGTGGCTGGAATAGCCGAATCCACTAATTTGAAGGGGTGACCACATACTTTTGTGTCTATAGTGTACTTCTCTCTAACACTTTTTAGGGGTTCAAGCAGCGAAGCTGGTTGAAACCCTATTGTATTTCTTCTCGGACATTATTATTAGTAGTAGTAGTATTATACCAATTCTGCCACTTTGGTGAAAGAATAATTAAATACCCATCAGATAATGAGACCTAGAAGGATGCTTTGGCCACACACTCTCATGAACTTGATATCTATTGACCAATGTCTCTCAACACAATATTTTCAGACACGGATTAGTATTGTAACAAAAACTTGGGAAACACGTTGTTAACACTGTTAAGAGTCAACATATGCTAGCACATTCGGATRGACCACACAGTGGCGCTATAAGGGGCACATGTTTATCTCTCTTGATCTGTTTGTCTCCAAATTATGAAATTTGGCACACATGCTCAGGGATATGAGTATGGTTCATTTTAGACGCATGGTGGAAGGACAAAACCATTTATGCAAGCTCATTGGCTCATAGAGGCCATATCYTTTGAGCTTGAGGCCTGGAACATGCGTTTAAAGACATGGGTTCATAGATGATAAATATAAAATGATGTGCCAATTGGTACAGTGGGTCGGGAGAAGATGGCGTTTAAAGTAGTCAACATCATTGAAAATTGTCAAAAATACCTAATCGATCTGTTCTGTGTTGAGTTCTGATATTAGGCAAGTGTGGTAAGGATAACAGAAGTAGCTCATCCTAAGGCAATGTGTCCAATACGTCCTGATGGTAGCTCAATGGGGCCAAAACTTGAACCCTGTCATTACTGCTCGCAGCTATATTGTTTGATCCCATTTCCGACTCTTCACAGGCTAGGGATAGTATAGTGAAGTACCAGCAGATAATTCTGACTTGTTACATTGGACAGCAGAAGTTAAGCCAAGGTTTTTTAGCGTGAAGATAAGAAACGTTTGCAGTTTGATTGCATAGTTCTATCTGTTTAATAGACCATGTACGATTCTGTGAAAGCTGCTTCGACATATGTTCCCTCTCTGCAGTTAACTCCACACCAGATGGCCTCAGTGCCCCACACAGCAAGAAAGCAAACACTAATTGGAGTTTAATCAAGACTGCAGTCCAGTCTAATTCAGTTCACAATCAAATCACTTTAGATTAGCTCTAAAGAGTGCAGCAGTCAGAGAAAAGCTGACTCAATGCGGTAAGTATATTGCACTTATTTCTTACTATAATTACCTTATTTGTTGGTGGATGTTCTTGATTGTACTTGTGTGGGAAGAATAGTTTAATTATGTGCATCATTAATCAGATAAAAATGTGTTCATGGAAGTGTCATTAACTGATGGCACTTTGCCTTAATGACCATAATGATCACCATTGATCATTTGCTGGGTAAATCTAATTCATACTGAAGAGTTTTAATGTCAACAAGTGTTTTTTATTTTTATTGTCATGTTATTTGCATCAGGTTTCATTTGGCACATAAAGAATAATTACTCTCTATGAGTGGCTGTATGGCACTCAACATGAATCATTGCATGTGTTGCTGAAGGTGTAGAGAAAGATGCAGAGATACAAAGGAATAGGGAAAGATATAGCAAGACTAAGAACGTGTGAGAGAGATGCTTGAGTGATTGGGAGACAGAGGCTAGGGAGAAAAAGAGAAATGGACTGTCCAATTTACAAAAAGAGATGGAGAGAAAGCGAGAGAGAAAGTGTAGGAGCAAAATGGGGAGAGTTGCACAAGATGGAATTTCTCAGCCAGCGGACCAAGCTTGAACTCTTAGAAAAATAGGTGCCATCTAGAACTTAAAAGGGTTCTTCAACTGTCCCCCATGTGGGAACCCTTTGAATAACCCTTTTTGGTTCCAAGTAGAARCCTTTTTTATTCCAGGTAGAACCCTATTGGGTTTTATGCAGAACCCTTTCCCCAGAGGGTTCTACATGGAACCCAAAAGATTTCTACCTGGAATCAAAAAGGATTCTACTTGGAACCAAAAATAGTTKTCCTATGGGGACAGCCGAAGAACTCTTTTGGAACCCTTTTTTCTAAGAGTGTATAAGAGATGCTGTTTCATCTTAGGAGAAACACACACTCACGCAAACAAACACATAAAGGCTTTGAAAATCTGTTCACCATTAGTGAGCATACAGTAGCATTATCTGCAGTCTCTGTACAGCACCTTCTCCTGTAGTGCGAAACCTGATCTCTCAAGTCATAGATAAAACAAATTATTGAAGAAACACTAGTGAATTATGTAAGATGTCATCATCTCTGAAAGTGAGGGTGTGTGTGTTGATGTGATGTGAGGTGAGGTCGCAACGATCCTCTGCTCTTCAATAATGCAACTCTCAGAGTTGAGCTTGGGCTTTGCTTAGTGGAGTGCTGAATACAGGATGGGAAACCCTGAGTAGACTACCTCCCCTTTGCCCCTCCCCTGTCCAGGAAATACCGTACTTAGTGCTGAGCGATTAGTGCTTTTTGAGGTCGATTCAGTTTGGGTTCGATTATTWAAAAAATAATAACGGTTTTCGATTTCGGTTTTCGATAAGTTTTTTAAAACTTTAAATACACTATGCATTATGTGGGWTGAATGTCCCACAGAATAAAACAATTAATAAGCCCCATGATGGTAGTGACTGCCCATTACAGATGATCACTTATTAACCTCATTTATTCACATTACTATATTTTAATAAAATATTTCAGTTATTGTGTATAGTACATTTGTTTTATTTGATGACTTTATTATTTAATTCCTAGTCACCATCTCATCTCTGTCGAGCTGCTGCCTCTGRTGTCTGACAAAATCACTATTGTGTAGTTCTTCAAAGTAAATAAGGCATACTTTTATGACTGGTTAATACCAACTATCAATCACTTAAATCATGTATTTTCAGGTAGAGATACCTCGCGAAGCAAAAGCTGCCCGTGCATTCTTCTCTCTTACATAGCAGTCGTAAAAGTAAGATGCGCAATGAATTCTGGTCATTGTAGTTCATTAATACCTACTACATCACACAGGTCAGGCTGGATCTGATTTATCTCTAGAGAAACTGTGCGATTTGCACATTGAGTTCACAGAAAAAAAACTGAACAAAATGAAATTCAAATAATTGAACCAAATTTGGTCAATTAGTTGTTTAAAAATATGAAAAATACAGGGAATTTCAGTTAACCACTCAGCACTAACAGCACTAAATATTACATAATTTCCCCTGAAAATGACCTATAGCTGTTCCTCCAACTGGAGTGTGATGTTATCAAAGGGATGAAGCATAGGCCATGATCAGGCTGATCCAACTGTTTTTATTCAACACATTACATAAGCATATGATAATTTATTTTACATGGCTTTTGTTGAGTTTGAAACTTGAAAAGGACATCAAATGCTGAAGTGGGTGTTACGTTTGAAAGGATCTTCCTAGCTGATGTTAAGTATAAACTCTCAGAGCGAATACTATAAGGAGCTCTTAATTATAGATACTTTATACCTCAAAGCTGCTCTCTGTGATTGAGACAGAGAGTGCTGTAGCTACATAATTTATCTCAGCCTAGATTTTTTCATCATCTGTGTATATGGCAACAGTTAGGAGGAATCATGTGGTATGGCTAGGAGGACCGCAGTATGCCGCTCACCCTTCTAGTCGCCCTGGTTTTACAGCGGATCATGGGATTAACATCTCGTCTTTAAGTGAGCTCTTAGCCCCTCTTCAATTTTTTTAATGTATTGGTAACACTGGGGCTCCCAACTTGAAAAAGTGCGGATCACAACATACAATTCAGGAGCACCAGAAGATAGATTTGTTTAATTGACTGAGATATAGCATATTGGACCTATATGAATTCTAGCTACTTTTGAAGCACATGCTAGGTTACTACATTGTGTAAAATTACTACCTATTGAGAYGCATTACATTGAATATTCTACACTGCCTCTTTAAGAGCGTCAAGTTAGGGTGTGGGGTGGGGTGGGGGGGGATTTTCACTTTAGAAATGACACATATTTGTTTTTGAGAAAAACAACTAAGTTGGATATTAAGATTAAGATCACTTTACTGATCAACTGCACACAAGGTCCAACTGAAATTTGACTTTTAAAACGCACACACCAGTAGTAATCCACTTTTTCGAGCTGAAAGACGATAGCCAGAGCTTACTGATGATGTTGCACAACGATTTAAGTCATCCTTTTAGTCAAATCTTTGCCAATGTGCCAATCTTTCCTATGATATGATATACAAATTGTTTTCAGCCTACGTTTCATTTCAGGGCTTTATTTGAATGTTACTACCAACCAGCATGACATTGTTTATTAATCAGGAACAGTTGCAGAGTTGTTCTTCTTTGCGACTGAGATGAGCCAACAGGCTTGTGTCCACTTGAGCCACGGAGCAAATAAAAATAGAAGATGCAAAACACCTACCCTTTTTTTTACCAGAAAATTATCATAATCCATTGGATTTGTAATTTTTTTATTTTTAGCTAGTCTGTATAAAAAATAGTGTATATTGCGTTATTATTTAATTTTTTGGGGCTGGTTATGAGACCTACATAAGCGTGTAAAAACCCACAAAACCTACCACACAAGGCAAAACATTCCATTACACCATAGCCTACTTGTCAACAGTATGTTTATGTTAAATACTGTAACATTTTCTGAAATGGACCATATTCAATCATCATTGCAATTGCTTACATATTGATGTCAGACATGCCCCTGCCCCAATGCTTTGTTGCTGATGACCAGGATGAATGCACGAGCAGATTTCAGGAGCAGGACAAGGCACCCTCTTTTTGACTGATGACTGACATAAGGGCATGTACGTGATAGGTCTATCTGGCTTATATGACTCTGGTGGTCATAATTCTTCTTGACAACAACAAAGGATTTAAGAAACACACTTTCAAARGAAAGGAAACTTCTTGGCAGGGAAAAAACACATTTGACTACTGTAAATGTGGGTTTTGACACTATTATGTAGGTGTCATAACCAGCCATAAAATCACGTAATATATGTCTCAACAAGTGTAAATATATGCGTCATGACAGTGTTATTGCATGTTATGACAGCTGTTATGATATATTATGACATGGTTATGACCATGTCATAAAGTGTTAGGACGCTAGCTGTCAAGTAAAGTGTTACCACAAAGTCATTGTAGCCATTTCACTTCCCCTGTGAGATGAGCAGGGGCTGGGGCTGATTTGGCTTCGCTGTACCGCAGCCAAAGCCTGCCAGCAGCCTACCTACCAAAGGTTGCACTGTGTCCATTACAATGTTCAAAAAAACACATCACCTATCTTTCAACAGTTATCCATATTACCGGAGCTTCATCTTATTCTTTCTAACTCTTTCTATGGTGGAATCGCAAGTTCAATTTATGGAAGATGCCAACACTTTGGGTCCTTTAACCCAACCCCTCCGACAGACACACATACAAACAGTATACATATACAGCCACACTGGGTGCCAGGGGATGTTCTAAGTRCACAACAATACTTAACCCTTGTGTTGTCTTAAGGGTCAAAAATGACCCGCCACGATGTTTAACAGCAGAGAAAACCCCCTAAATTATATTTTTTCAACTTGAAATTTGATTACTTTTCCAAGAGTGACCCCAACATTAGAAAAAGTGAAACATCGCCTTTGTTTCATATTTCCTTTGGCAAATCAGATCATGACTCCATGTTGCTCCTCCCTTCCTATAGGCAGAAACTCAAACAGGAAGTGCACGTGCTAAGGTCTATTCGACGCTGTTCTGAAGAACTGGAATCCATGCTTCAAGATTGTTTTGATCACGCGGACTGGGATGTGTTCCGGGTAGCCTCTGAGAATAACATTGACGTTTACATGGACACAGTGACTGAGTTTATCAGGAAGTGTATAGGGATGTTGTTCCCACGGTGACTATTAAAACCTACCCAAACCAGAAACCATGGCAACATTCACGCAAAAATGAAAGCGGGAACCACTGCATTTAACCATGGTAAGGTGACTGAGAATATGGTTGAATACAAACAGTATAGTTATTCCCTCCATAAGGCAATCAAACAGGCAAAACGTCAGTACAGAGACAAAGTGGTCGCAATTCAACGGCTCAGACACGAGGCGTATTGTATGTGGCAAGGTATACAGACAATCACAGATTACAAAGGGAAAACCAACATCTTGCTCCCAGACAACCTAAACACCTTCTTCGTCCGCTTTGAGGATAACACAGTGCCACCGATGTGGCCCGCTCCCAAGTACTGTGGGCTCTCGTTCTCCGTGGCTGATGTGAGTAAGACGTTTAAGCATGTTAACCCTTACAAGGCTGCCGGCCCAGACGGCATCCATTGCCACGTCCTCAGAGAATGCGCAGACAAGATGGCTGGAGTGTTTACAGACATATTCAATCTCTCCCTATCCCAGTGTGCTGTCCCCACGTTTCAAGATGTCCACCATTGTTCCTGTACCCAAGAAAGCAAAGGTAACTGAACTAAATGACTATCGCCCCGTATCACTCATTTTTATCATCATGAAGTGATTTGAGAGGCTAGTTAAGGATCACATCACCTCTACCTTACCTGACACCCTAGAACCACTTCAATTTGCTTACTTCCCCAATAGATCCACAGACGATGCAATCGCCATCGCACTGCACACTGTCCTATCACATACGGACAAGAGGAATATCTACCTCAGAATGCTGTTCATTGACAATAGCTCAGCCTTCAACACCATAGTACCCTCCAAGCTCATCATTAAGCTTGGGTCCCTGGGTCTGAACTGGGTCCTTGACTTCCCGACAGGCCGCCCCCAGGTAGTGAAGGTAGAGACAACACTTCCACTTCGCTGATCATCAACAGAGGGGCCCCACAAGGGTGCATGCTCAGCCCCCTCCTGTACTCCCTGTTCACCCATGACTGCGTGGCCACGCACACCTCCAACTCAATCATCAAGTTTGCAGACGACACAACAGTAGTAGGCCGGATTACCAACAATGACGAGATAGCCTACAGGGAAGAGTGGTGCCATGAAAATAACCTCTCCCTCAACGTCAACAAAATGAAGGAGATGATCGTGGACAGCAAACAGCGGAGGGAGCACGCCCCTATGCACATCGATGGTACCGCAGTCGAGAAGGTGGAAAGCTTCAAGTTCCTAGGCGTACACATCATTGACAATCTGACAGTGTGGTGAAGAAGGCGCAACAGAGCCTCTTCAACCTCAGGATTCTGAAGAAATCCGGCTTGGCCCCTAAGACCCTCACAAACTTTTACAGATGCACAATTGAGAGCATCCTGTTAGGCTGTATCACCGCCTGGTAGGGCAACTGCACCTCCCGCAACCTCAGGGCTCTCCAGAGGGTGGTACGCATCACCGGGGGCACACTGCCTGCCCTCCAGSACACCTACAGGAAGGCCAAAAAGATCATCAAGGAAATCAACCACCCAAGACAGTGCCTGTTAACCTRGTTATCATCCAGAAGGTGAGGTCAGTACAGGTGCATCAAAGCTGGGACCGAGACTGAAAAACAGCTTCCTCAAGGCCATCAGACTGTTAAATAGGCATCAATCGCCGGCTACCACCTGGCTACTCAACCCTGCAAATTAGAGGCTGCTGCTCTATATACATGGAATCACTAGCCACTTTAATAATGGAACAATAGTCACTTTAATAATGTTTACATACTGCTTTACTCATCTCAAATGTATATACTATATTCTATTCTACTGTATTTTAGTCAATGCCACTACGACATTACTCGTCCTAATATTTATATATTTTTTAATTCCATTATTTTACTTTAAAATGTGTGTAATGTTAGATACTACTGCACTGTTGGAGATAGGAAGACAAGCATTTCGCTACTCCCGCAATAAAATCTGCTAAATATGTGTTATGTGACCAATAAAATAAGCTAAGAATGAGTTTGTCCAAGCAAGGTTTAGAAGCACATCGATGTGCAATAATGTGATCGTGTGTGTGTATGTGATTGATTCTACATACACTAATGACATCAAATGAACAGGGCTACTCACAGTTCCTGGAGAGGAAACATTCGAAGCTCCTTGTAGTTGCCCTTGTTAGCGGAATGTTCCCTCTTATCATGCTCCCTAAAAGCCAACTGTTGCATGCCAAAAAATACAGTGGTGTCGATAAGCTGCTTGAGAACATCCCTGTTTCTTCTTACCTTCTCGTTGTGTTGCGCAGTTTGAATACACAGACTTCCACAACATCATTGATGCAGATTTTTCCCAGATGTTGAATCTGATGTGGGAAACGAAATGGGTTATTCAACAAAAAATTRCAACACTTTCTGGTGGAGAAAACTGCACTCTAATGGCTAGCTAGCGACTTGCTACTAAAGTTAGCAAGGCAAAAAATAAAATGTTTAAGTGACTAGCTTACTCATGTAACGATGTGCGCTGAGAATAGGGAAGCAAGTTCAGGGAGTGAGCGTTTTAATATATAAATGAAACATAATACAAAACAAGACACACGAACAACGCACAGACAGGAATCAGAAACAATGACGCCTGGGGAAGGAAGCAAAGGGAGTGACATGCAGGTGCTTGTCACTCCCTCAAGGAGGTGATGGTCCAGGTGAGTGATGACATGCAGGTGCTTGTGACATGTGTGCGCCATAACGAGCAGCCAGCCGCAGAACGCTGACCAAAATGACAAACCCGGGGATCAGGAGTGGACCTTATATAGACAGATGTGTGCCTTTCCAAATCATGTCCAATCAATTGACTTTACCACAGGTGGACTCCAATCAAGTTGTGGAAACATTTCAAAGATGATCAATGGAAACAGGATGCACCTAAGATCAATTTTGAGTCTCACTGCAAATGGTCTGAATACTTATGTACATAAGGTATTTCTGTTTTAATTTTTTTTATAAATTAGCAACAATTTCTAAAAACCTGTTTTCGCTTTACACCCCTCCAGCCGACGCTTGGTATTGCGCATGGTGATCTTAGGTTTATGTGCGGCTGCTCGGCCATGGAAACCCATTTCTTGAAATTCCTGACGAACAGTTCTTGCGCTGACGTTGCTTCCAGAGGCAGTTTGGAACTCGTCTGTGAGTATTGCAACCGAGGAAAGGCATTTTTCAGCACTCGGCAGTCCCGTTCTGTGAGCTCGTGTGGCCTACCACTTTGCGGCTGAGTCATTGTTGCTCCTAGACATTTCCCCTTAGCAGCACTTACAGTAGCAGCACTTACAGTTGACCGGGGCAGCTCTAGCAGAGCAGACATTTTATGAACTTACTTGTTGGAAAGGTCGTTATGACGGTGCCACTTTGAAAGTCACTGAGCTCGTCAGTACGGGGCCATTCTACCGCCTATGTTTCTATGGAGATTGCATGGCTGTGTGTCGATGTTATACACCTGTCAGCAACAGGTGTGGCTGAAATAACCAAATGCACTCACTTGAAGGGGTGTCCACATGTAGTGTATATTGTGTTCCCGACAGGTTGTAGAAAAGATCAGAAGCTCTGAACTATCTGTTCAGACCCGAGTCCTACCTACCAACCTACCTACCAACCTTTTTTGCTCTTTTAGTATTTCTCCAATAGGTTTCCTCAAGGTGAAGGCCTCCACTTCTACTGTATGTCAAAGATAATTGAACAAAAACACTATAGTAAATACTACAGTAGTGTCTGAAAAAACACTACGTTGATTACTATAGTATATTCTACAGTTTTCTTTAACTACAATATTTATTCTATAGTTAACTGGAAATACTACAGCATACTATAGTATACAGTATTCACTGTGGTGTTTTAGTCCAGTAAAGTCCACCAAAACACTACAGTTAATAGTATAACATTTAAGTATTTTATACTATAGTATTTTTTCATGTGGGTGCACACACACACACACCTAAGGGCTTGTCTCTTGTCTGTATGGATTACAGTGGCAGGCTTAACCTCAGGTTTAAGTAAAGGGGCAGGCCTGGTGGATCACTCACTCTAAGTAAAAAAAGCCCACTGTGCTGTCAGCAACCAGGAGCAGAATGGATCAGCAATGGCTGGATGAGCTTCAAACAGCATTTCCCATCACACATCCAGCACTGACATAGACTAATTTAGATCAACGTTACGACAGACAAGACTGACAGAGAACAATTGAATTCCCTCAGCTCTGTATTGCTGTTGTAGCCTAGTTAAATCCTGTCAAGGGTATCTCAAACTATATGGATCCTTATCCCATTCCAACCTCAAAAGTTTTTAAATAAAACCTACATAAGGTAGGGTGAAAGACTGCTGATTGGCTAATCAACTGAGGACAGTAATTTTAAGCAATAAGGCCCGCGGGGTTGTGGGATATGGCCAATGTACCCCGGCTAAGGGCTCTTCGTATGCAAGACGCAACGCAGAGTGCCTGGACACAGCCCTTAGCCAAGGTATATTGGCCATATATCCCAAGCCCCCGAGCGGCGCAGCGATCTAAGGCGCTGCATCTCAGTGCTAGAGGTATCACTACAGACCCTGGTTCGATCCCGGGCTGTATCACAACCTGCCGTGATCGGGAGTCCCATAGGGCAGCGCACAACTGGCCCAGCATTGTCCGGGTTAGAGGAGGTTTTGGCTGGGGGAAAATAAGAATTTGTTCTTAACTGGCTTGCCTAAAATGTAATAAATAAAAAAAAACTGAGGTGCCTCATTGCTATTATAAACTGCTTACCAACATAATTAGAGCAGTAAAAAAATAACGTTTTGTCATACCCGTGGTATACGGTCTGATGTACCACGGCTGTCAGCCAATCAGCTTTCGGGGCTCGAACCACCCAGTTAATAATAGAGATTAGATCACTGAGATGTATAGCGTTTGCATGCTGTGGTGCAACTTCTGTTGTGTTTATTAGAGATTACTCAGCAGCACAACTTGGGTTTATCTCGAAGGAATCCAATTAAGGTTTTCTGACAATTTCAGTTATTCATGTTGCTGGTGGTGTTGCTTTGGTGTTGGGTTGAAAGATTTTCTCTTACTTAGTAAAACAAGTAATTAGATATTCTATGGCCCAGTAAGAGAGGGGTGATGGGCTTTTTTGAATTGCCTGTTGTGGTTAATGATTGACATGAAATACTTTTAAACCAGTCTGTCAAATGATTTCCTTGTAAACTGTGGATGTCGTGGTTGAATCATTATAGCCTGTGGCTGTGCAGCCTGTCACACTGTCGCATAGTTTTTGGCTGAATCCTTAATTAGTCTTTCTCGCCCCTCAGACGTTCCGATGGCCGACTGCCAGTAGAGTGGATGAAAATGAGATGCTGGAAGTTCAAGTGTTCAACTACAGCAAAGTCTTCACCAACAGGTCAGTTACTTACAATACACTCAAACGCAATACTGTAACATAAGTACCTCCAKAATCTCTCGTGGAGAGACTGCATAAACATAAATAGCACCCTAGATCTGTCATGATACAATGGGATGCGTGAGAGAACGAGCAGCGTTAGTTTCGGTGCTTTGGACAAATCACGATTTCACAGGTATGAGCATCTTTCGAATTTCGGAAAGGGAGGGGACATTTGGCCATAACTTGCAAAGAGAGAGGGTGGAGGTCCGCTTCAGTTCTGATCCTCGTCCAATTTTGTCTCTAAACACATATGGACCCAGAACCGAGATRACTGCTACTACTGACAAAACTCAGACCAACAGATACCTACATCACAGCATGCTCAATACACACTCCAAACACAGGTCAGAGGAATAATAATACACACAACACTGCCACACACCACCACACTAACCAGGATCTAACTAAGAGTTGGAACATTGAGGGAAGGTCACCATAACCCTTCCATCACTTTTCTCCTGCCATCCTCAGACGGATATAATGCACACAATAATCTAGCTAAAGGTACTTCAGATAGGCAATCAGCTCCTWACGCTTCTTGACTATGAGGTGATAGATTGATTCAATTGTATGTGGGATAGGCTGCGGACCGCAGTGCAGCATCTGAAGGGGTTTCTAATAGAGTGGAGCGAGGCAGTAATGAAATTGTATTAGAGCCGTATGCTAATGGTTGCATCTGTCACACCTGAGCTCAACCACTCAGACGCTAAGGCAGAGACTTTAAGGATGAAGTASAAACACGGATACAGTATATACAGTAGATACTATATCTCTATCTATCTCTATGACTTGCAGATTATATTCCGCTCAAAGTTACCTCTGTATGCGTGTGCATGTGATAAATGAGATACACGAAGAAATAACAAAAATAAGCACGGACTCATTTAATTCCAATTATACAAATGAACCTACAGACCACATTTKTTTTAGGCACGGTTAACTGTTGACATTCTTATTACAGATACATCATCACTAACTTTGGAGGCTGTTTATTTATTATTATAAATAACAAAAATTATCCCCCTTTTTCTCCCCAATTTCGATCTTGTCTCATCGCTGCAACTATCCAACGGGCTCGGAAGAGGCAAGGTGGAGTCACGATTCCTCCAAAACATGACCCGCCTAACAGTGCTCCTTAACAKCCACCAGCTTAARCCGGAAGCCATCCGCACCAATGTGTCGGATTAAACACTGTCCAACCGACGTTCAGCCTTCAGGCACCCGGCCCGTCACAAGGAATCGCTATCAATCAAATTTCAATCAAATGTATTTTTAAGCCCTTCTTACATCAGCTGGTCACAATGTGCTGTACAGAAACCCAGCCTAAAACCCCAAACKGCAAGCAATGTAGGTATAGAAGCACGGTGGCTAGGAAAAACTCCCTAGAAAGGTCGGAACCTAGGAAGGAACCTAGAGAGGAACCAGGCTGTGAGGGGTGGCCAGTCCTCTTCTGGCTGTGCCGGGTGGAGGTGATAACAGAACATGGTCAAGATGTTCAAATGTCCATAGATGACCAGCAGGGTCAGATAATAATAATCACAGGTTAGCACCTCAGAAGTCAATGTCAGTTGCCTTTTCATAGCCGATCATTCAGCGTATCTCTACCGCACCTGCTGTCTCTAGAGAGTTGAAAACAGCAGATCTGGGACAAGGTAGCACGMCCGGTGAACAGGTCAGGGTTCCATAGCCGCAGGCAGAACAGTTGAAACTGGAGCAGCAGCACAACCAGGTGAACTGAAAAGTGCTTCAAAGCTGGGACCGAGAGACTGAAAAACAGCTTCTATCTCAAGGCAATCGGATTGTTAAACAGCCAACACTAACATTGAGTGGCTGCTGCCAACATACTGACTCAAATCACTAGCCACTTTAAACAATGCCACTTTATATAATGTTTACATACCCTACATTACTCATCTCATATGTATATAATGTACTCATCTACTACACCATCTACTGCATCTTGCCTATGCCYTTAGGCCATCGCTCATCCATATATTTTTATGTACATATTCTTATTCATTCCTTTACCCTTGTGTGTATAAGGTAGTTGTTGTGAAATTGTTAGATTACTTGTTAGATATTACCGCATGYTCGGAACTAGAAGCACTAGCATTTCGCTACACTCACATTAACATCTGCTAACCGTGTGTATGTGACAAATAAAATTTGATTTGATTTGACTGGGGACAGCAAGGAGTCATCAGGCCAGGTAGTCCTGAGGCATGGTCCAAGGGCTCAGGTCCTCTGAGAGAAAGAGAGAGAGAAAGAGAGAGAAAGAGAATTAGAGAGAGCATACTTAAATTCACACAGGACACCGGATAAGACAGGAGAAATACTCCAGATATAACAGACTGACCCCAGCCCCCGGACACATAAACTACTGCAGAATAAATATTGGAGGCTGAGACAGGAGGGGTCGGGAGACACTGTGGCCCCGTCTGACGATACCCCCGGACAGGGCCAAACTGGCAGGATATAACCCCACCCACTTTTCCAAAGCACAGCCCCCACACCACTAGAGGGATATCTTCAACCACCAACTTACCATCCTGAGACAAGGCCGAGTATTGCCCACAAAGATCTCCGCCACGGCACAACCCAAGGGGGGGCGCCAACCCGGACAGGAAGAACATGTCAGTGACTCAACCCACTCAAGTGACGCATCCCTCCTAGGAACGGKATGGAAGAGCACCAGTAAGCCAGGGATTCAACCGCCGTAGTAGATATTGATGCAGAGAATCCCAGTGGAGAGAGGGGAACCGGCCAGGCAGAGACAGCAAGGGCGCTTCGTTGCTCCAGTGCCTTTCCGTTCACCTTCACACTCCTGGGCCAGACTACACTCAATCATAGGACCTACTGAAGAGATGAGACTTCAATAAAGACTTAAAGGTCGAGAGTCTGCGTCACTCACATAGATAGGCAGACCATTCCATAAAAATGGAGCTCTATAAGAGAAAGCCCTGCCTCCAGCTGTTTGCTTAGAAATTCTAGGGACAGTAAGGAGGCCTGCGTCTTGTGACCATAGTGTACGTGTAGGTATGTACGGCAGGACCAAATCGGAAAGATAGATAAGAGCAAGCCCATGTAATGCTTTGTAGGTTAGCAGTAAAATCAAAAGCAGAACTAAGATCTAGGAGCACTAGGACAGATGCAGAGCCTCGGTCTGATGCCATTAAAAGGTCATTTACCACCTTCACAAGTGCGGTCTCAGTGCTATGATGGGGTCTAAAACCAGACTGAAGCGTTTTGTATACATTGTTTGTCTTCAGGAAGGCAGTGAGTTGCTGCGCAACATCTTTTTCAAAAAAAATTGAGAGGAATGGGAGATTCGATATAGGCCGATAGTTATTATATTTTCTGGGTCAAGGTTTTGCTTTTTCAAGAGAGGCTTTATTACTGCCACTTTTAGTGAGTTTGGTACACATCCGGTGGATTGGGAGACGTTTATTATGTTCAACATAGGAGGGTCAAGAACAGGAAGTAGCTTGAAGGTTTAGAGGCCATGACTATTTTCATCAATGTGTCGAGATATAGTATTAAAAAACTTGAGTGTCTCCCTTGATCCTAGGTCCTGGCAGTGTTGTGCAGACTCAGGACAACTGGGCTTTGGAGAAATAGGCAGATTTAAAGATGAGTCCGAAATTTTCTTTCTAATGATCATGATCTTTTTGTCAAAGAAATTCATGAATTTATCGCTGCTGAAGTGAAAGCCATCCTCTCTTGGGGAATGTTGCTTTTTAGTTAGCTTTCCGACAGTATCAAAAATAAATGTTTGATTGTTCTTATTTTCCTCAATTAAGTTGGAAAAATAGGATGATTGAGCAGCAGTGAGGGCTCTTCGATACTGCACGGTACTGTCTTTCCATGCTAGTCGGAAGACTTCCAGTTTGGTGTAGCGCCATTTCCGTTCCAATTTTCTGGAAGCTTTCTTCAGGGCTCAGGTATTTTCTGTATACCAGGGAGCTAGTTTCTTATGACAAATGTTTTTTTTGTTTTTAGGGGTGCGACAGCATCTAGGGTATTACGCAAGTTTAAATTGAGTTCCCAGCTTAAGCGTCGTTAACCGGATTTTGACACTATGACGTCTTGGGTTGTCCGATAATTTATAGCACGGCTTTTGATGATCCTTGGTTGGGGTCTGAGCAGATTATTTGTTGCGATTGCAAACGTAATAAAATGGTGGTCCGATAGTCCAGGATTATGAGGAAAAACATTAAGATCCACAACATTTATTCCACGGGACAAAACTAGGTCCAGAGTATGACTGTGGCAGTGAGTAGGTCCGGAGACATGTTGGACAAAACCCACTGAGTCGGTGATGACTCCGAAGCCTTTTGGAGTGGGTCTGTGGACTTTTCCATGTGAATATTAAAGTCACCAAAAATGTGAATATTATCTGCCATGACTACAAGATCCAGAGGCCTGTAAACAGTTGTTATAAAAAGTGATTGAGTTGGCTGCATAGATTTCATGACTAGAAGCTCAAAAGATGAAAAGCAGTCGGTTTTTATTGTGTAATTTGAAATGCTTTCAGGACCCGGTGCGAGAAACAGTCACTAATAATCGTCAGAACCCAGAAGATGAGCAGACACAGCAAGTACTAGAGATGGTGTTAATAAAGAAAAATCAAAATCTCATATATATATCTTATATATCATTATTATATAAGCTATATATAGTCTATCTATTATCTGGATATCTCTTCTTATATATTATCTATAGATACTCTATCGATATAGTTGTTTGTAATATATTTTTTATATTATATCTTTTATTAGCTACTATTATATTATCCTATTTATTATAATCCATATTATCTCTTTGTGAATATTTTATTTACTATATTATATATTATCTGTAAATATTCTTTGGCTGGTTCTGTTTTTTTTTTTTGGATGCAAAATTACAACATATCTAGTTTTTTTGTTTTATGTTGTATCTATACTAGTGTTTTTATTATCTAGATCTATTGGGTTTTTGTACTTATTCATTTGGCTTATTTCTATTATGTATTTTAGCTAAGATTTATATCTCATCTGTGGCTATTTTTGTTCATTTTTTTTTCTTTTTTTTCTTTTTTTTTTTTTATCCTATAATCGGCTGCTCGTATTCAGTTTGGTCCCAAATTATCTTCTTACTTTCTATTCTATATTTTTTTTCACCTTTTATATGTATTCTATTGTTGGTATTTCTTTATCTGATATTTTATGGTTGGGGCAAATTTTTGTTCTTTGTACAGTGGCAAGATAAAGATAGCAGTGTGAACAGACAACACAGAGTTTACAACATGGAACGTAACATAAACAGTCAATAACTATGGTATGAAAAAAAAGAAATCTAATATACAATGTGATAGCAGCAAAGGCATGAGGTAGGCAAATAAATCGAATAATTACCAACTTTAGCAGTATAACACTTGAGTGACTAAATCCATCGAGAATCATGTGCAAGAAGACAGATACTGGTGTGTGCAAAAGAGCCAGAAAAAGTAAATAATAAAAGCGAGTATGGGGGTGAGGTAGTGTAAATTTGGGTGGAGGTAGTTTACCAGATGGACTATGTACAGCTGCAGCGTCTTAGCGCTCGGATAGACAAGTTTCTAAAGTTGTTGAGGGAGTAATAAAAGTTCTCCACTTCAGAGATTTTTTCAATCTTCCAGTGCAGGCAAGCAGAAGAATGGAAGATATATGCTTCTACAATGTATTTTTTTTTTTTTTTTTTTGTTTGTTTGTTATGTGGTATGATCATTGAGTGTCTATGCTTGGTTTTTTTTTGTTTTTTTTTTTTTTTTTTTTTTTTTTTTTTTTTTTTTTTTTTTTTTTTTTTTTGAGCGTGTTTTCTGTTTTTTATTCTTATTTCTTTTCTAGGTGAGAGGATTATATCTTGCACCTTACCTAGAAGTTCTCTTTTATTATAATTGTGCCAGTGGAGTTTGATCTCGTAATATGTCTTGTTTCTCTTTTTTTTTTTTTTTCCTTTTTATTTTTTTTTTTATCTTTTTTTATGTGTTTTGTTTATAAGGTGTTTTATTCTATTTATTATCTTTTATTTTGCTTGTGATAAATCTCTTCTTTAGAGTATTGGAAGTCTATTATTTATCTTCGTATTATCTTTGTTTATCTTTATTTTTTTTTTTGGCGCTGAGTAATGTTCTAATATAAGCTTCTATTATTATTTTTTATTATATGATTTTCTTATGTATTTCAGTTCTAGCCAACACTATTTTTTTTTGTTTTTTTATTATACATGTGTCACATATTTCTTATTTTTTTTTTTTTTTTTTGTCTTATTTTTTTTTTTTTTTTTTTGTTTTTTGTGTTGTTTGGGGGTTTCTGTGGTGATTGCTATGTCTGTGTTTTGTTTTTCAGTATTTTTTCTGTATTTTTTTTTCTGTTGTTAAGTTTATATTTTTTTTTTTTTTTTTGGCTTTTTTATTATTTATTCTTTTTCTTTTATTTAGTTTTTATTTTTTTGTTTATTTTTTTTGAAGCTTTTTTTTTGATGTTAGATAGCACAGTGTCCTTTTTATATTCTTTCTTATTTATTTTTATTTTTTCTCTCTTTAGATTTTTTTATTTTTATATTCCTTCTTATCTATATGAGCAGCGATCGATGAGGGTATAGCGAGAGAGAGGAGGGGGTGCGGCGGGGGTTTTCTTGTTAATAATTCTTATCTATTATATTCTTTTATTATTATTTTTTTTTCTATACTATATTTATTGCCTGCCGATTTATCTATCTTCTTTCTCTGCAAAGTAGTGTGTTTTTTTGACAGCTTATTTTCATTATGATATAAACCCGAGGTTATCTGTTTCTTTTTTTGATTTTAAATATTTTTTTGTTTATTATTATTTTATATTTCTTTTTGGTATGTGTGCTGGTGTTATGAATGTTTATCGGCTGATGTCGGGTGGAGTAGTGGTCTGGCTTTATGGGGGATGGGCGTATGGAGTGGATCTAGTACCTTGAGCGGGCTGAGTGCACCCGGTGAACCGGCGACGGAACCGGAAATGTTGGCACAGCGGAGAAGGATTACGGTGGCATATCCGAGATGGTCATGATCTAGTTTGTTGACTGGTTTCGAGACCTTAGTATAGGCAGGGCAAGATGGATATAGGTCTGTATACAGTTGAGGTCCAGGGTGTCCCCCCTTTGCACGAGGGATGACCGCGGCAGCTTTCCACAATCCTTGGGGATCTAATGATACGAGGAGAGGTTTGAAACAGGTCTGGATAATAGGGGGTGCGACAATGGCGGGCGACAGTTTCGAAATAGGGGGTCCAGATTGTCCAAGCCCAGCTTGATTTTTATGGTCTAGGGTTTCCAGCTCTTTCAGAACATTCTGCTATCTGGATAGGGTAAAGGAGAAGCTGGGGCGGTTGAGCGAGTAGCAGCGGGGGGGGTGGGGCTGTTGCAGTTGGAGTCGCCAGGAGGGAAGGCATGAGGCCATTGAGAAAGTTTGTTGAAGTTTTCGATTATCACGGACTTATCAGTGGACCGTGTTACCTAGCCTCAGTGCAGTGGGCAGCTGAGGAGGTGCTCTTGTTTTCCATGGACTTTACAGTATCCCAGAACTTTTTTGGAGTAGAGTCTACAGGAGCAAATTTCTGCTTGAAAAAGCTGGCCTTTGCTCCTGACTGACTGCGTGTATTGGTTCCTGACTTCCCTGAACAGTTGCATATCGCGGGGGCTCTTCGATGCTATTGCAGTTCGCCACAGGATTGTTGTGTGCGTCGAGGGCAGTCAGGTTCGGAGTGAAACCAAGGGCTATATCGCTTCTGGTTCTGCATTTTTTGAAACGGAGCATGCTGTCTAATATGTGGGAAGTAACTTTTAAAGAATGCACAGGCATCCTCAACTGACGGATGGGTCAATACTCTTCCAGGGACCCGGGCCAGGGCGATTAGAAAGGCCTGCTCGCAGAAGTGTTTTAGGGGACGTTTGACCAGTGATGAGGGGTGGTCGTTTGACCGCGGACCCTGGCGGATACAGGCAATGAGGCAGTGATGTCGCTGAGATCTTGATTGAAGACAGCAGAGGTGTATGGAGGGCAGGTTGGTCAGATAAATGTTTTTTAGGTGCCATGTTTACCGATATTAGGTTGTACCTGGGGTTCCTATAAATTTGTGTGAGATTGAGCGGCATCAAGCTTGGATTGTAGGACTGCCGGGTGTGAGCATATCCCGTTTAGGTCACCTAACAGAAAAAACTCTGAAGCTAGATGGGGGACGATCAATTCACAGATGGTGTCCAGGGCACAGCTGGGAGCTGAGGGGGTCGGTAGCAGCGGGCAACAGTGAGAGACTATTTCTGGAGAGGATTAATTTTTACAGATAGAAGTTCGGAACTGTCTTGGGCATATAACCTGGAAGTATGACAGAACTTGCAGGCGTATCTCTGAGTTAGATTGCAACTCGCTCCCCTTTGGCAGTTCTACTCTGACGGGAAATCTTAATAGTTGGGTATGAAATCCCAGAATTTTGTGGCCTTCCTAAGCCAGGATTCGGACACGCAAGACATCAGGTTTGGCACGAGGTGCTAAAGCGTGTGGAGTAAGGCAAACTTATGGGAGGAGCTTCTGATGTTGACGATGCATGAGACAAGGTTTTTCGATCACAGAAAGCAACAAATGAGGGTGGGACTGGGGACATGCAGGGCCTGGATTAGCTCCACATCACCCGCGAGAAAGGGATGAGTAGAGATGAGGGTGCGCAAAGGCTATCAAAAACTGTCGCCTAGAGTTGTTGGACAAAGAATAAAAGGAGCGCACTTATGGGACGTGGTAGAATAGATTACTGGGCATTATGTGCAGACAGGCTATGGTGGGCGACGGGGTACAGCGGATGCAAAGCCCAGCACTGGGTGATGATAAGAGAGGTTGTATCATCTGGACATGCTGGTCCTCAATGGGTGATGTCCACCGCATGTTGTTGGCGGTGGACAAAATGAAGGTATCAGACGGTACGCGAGAGTGGAACTACGAGGTCCATGCCAAACCAAAACAATGATAATGATAACTGCTCACAGTAGCACGCATATTGATATATAGAGACAGAGACATACAAGTAAGGCATGAAAGTGATTCAGGGTCTGATGGGAGAGCTAGCTTAAAAACACAGGTAAGATAACACAGCATAAACAGCTGCCTAGGTTCTAACATACAACACAGGTAAACAATGGACGACAGGCAGGAGAGTCGGCATTAACTACGACACAGATCCTGGTTAAAGCACAGAGCCGACAGAAATAAACACAAAAAACAGAAGGGAGTACGTGAATTAAATGACAGTCAAGCAGCATCAGCTATTACCAAGTGTCATAGTGTCCAGGGAGGCCCGCTAATGAGCAGGAGGCCTCCCACTAAGCTAGCACGCAGCGTTTTTAAATGTTATTAGCCCGGGTGGAGTTGCTCAGAGGAGGGGTCTGCTCAGACTTCGTGTCAGCAGAGAAATCCAAGCCGGATGGCGATGGCGAAGAGAGGTTTGAATTGTTAGAATTGTGTTTGCTAGGACTGGTCTAGCTCGTGCGCATGCGATGCTGCGGCTAGCTGCAAGCTACTGTGAGATCAGAAGTAGTGGCCAGGATTACGGCAGGAATCCGGCTTGTTGTCGAGAGACAGTCGATGCTGGAAATTGTGTGAGTAATATCCAGAGCTAATAACCAGGGCTGGGCTGTGCAGAAGGTAAAAGCTGCTAGCAGCTGCAAAAAAATGGCTCTAATAGCTTGTAGCTGTATTAGGACCAGTGTGATGGTGCAGGCTCTTGTCGAAAAAAAAGGTCCATCCAATTAGCAAAAGATGATTGTTAGCCCAAGAATTACTCGGTAGACTCTTTGCATGCCGCAGATAGGCCTAGCTCCTGAGGCTAGCTCAAGCTAACTTGGTGCTTGCTTCGGACAAGTGGTTAGCCAGTAGTAGCACCTGGTGCAGATAGTAGCTGTAGATGGATATGGTTAATCTTTCGCAGAGCTTGCTCCAGGAATCGGGTGGATGTAGTAGAGAAAAGCATACCTATAGCTCTGGTGATATCGCGCTTGCAGACAGCAGTATTGGCCCGAGCTGAAGCTGCTGTGTCCGAGTATTAAGGGGTGAAGACCGCAGCCAGTGGCTTAAACCTGACTACTAGCTAGTAGCTATTATTTGCTAGCTTACTGTTGGGTACGGTTCTAAAGTATAAAAAAAATAGCAGGTCCGTACCACATGGGTGAGGCGGAATGTAGAATGTTATATTCAGTTCTAGATGAAAGTGAAATTAAAATATATACGAAATATGTATACGAAAAATACGAGACTAACTTTACACGGGACAGGACAAGGACAATACACACGTCCCGATGCTTACGCATCTGGATTCAGTTCATTCAGCAACCACCTCCGGCTTTGCGGGATGCGCGGGAGATATGTCCACTAGTCGTAACCGAGAGAGGGTCTCATTTTAACGACTAAGTAAATTCGATCAGGCTTAAGAACCATGTATTCAGTCAGCCAATCACATCAAATATGAGTCATGTAGTTAGTTCAGTGACTATAAACTGCCTTGGATGTTGAGGACCTAACATTAAGTAACCCTATTTAGATGCTGGATATCACAATCTCTTTCAATAAATAACAGGAATGGAGGATGTCTTTATTCCAGTGAGATTGCTAGCAGAACACCGCCCTGTGTTAGTTTTGCCCAACCTAGATAGCGAGCTGACAACCACCAGGTTTCAATGAAGGATAGCTGAACTGACTATTACGAACTTGCTAGTGGCAGGGACTCCACTACGCGAAGGCTGCTAAACGCTGCTGCCTGGCCTGACACCCTATGACTCTTGGGGGCCTTAGGGGATTAGAGCCCTGTCTATGTTCGTAGATAAGATGAGAGCACCTCTCCAGCTAGGATGGAGTGCATCACTCCTCAGCAGGCCAGGCTTGGTGCTGTTTGTGGGTGAGTCCCAGAAAGAGGGCCATTTATCTACAAATTCTATATTTTTGGAGGGGCCGAAAACAGTTTTCAACCAGCGATTGAGTTGTGAGACTCTGCTGTAGAGCTCATCACTCCCCCTAACTGGGAAGGGGCCAGAGACAATTACTCGATGCTGACACATCTTTCTCGCTGATTTACATGCTGAAGCTATGTTGTGCTTGGTGACCTATGACTGTTTCATTCTAACATTGTTGGTACTCTCTACACCTGCCAGTTTTAGCCTTAGCCAGCACCATCTTCAGATTAGCCTTAACGTCGGTAGTCCTGCCCCCTGGTAAACAGTGTATGATCGCTGGATGATTCGTTTTAAGTCTAATACTACTGGTAATGGAGTCACCAGTGACTAGGGTTTTCAATTTGTCAGAGCTCATGGTGGGAGGCTTCGGCGTCTTAGACCCCGTAATGGGAGGAGGAGAGACCAGAGATGGCTCGGCCTCTGACTCCGACCCGTTGCTTAATGGGGAGAACCGGTTTAAAGTTTGTCGGCTGAATGAGCGACATCGGTTGAGCATTCCTACAGCATTTCCTTCCAGAAGCCATGAGAAAATTGTCCGGCTGCGGGGACTGTGCGAGGGGATTTATACTACTATCTGTACTTATTGGTGGCACAGACGCTGTTTCATCCTTTCCTACACTTAAATTACCCTTACCTAAAGATTGCGTCTGAAACTGGGCTTGCAGCACGGCTATCTTTGCCATAAGGCGATCGTTCTCCTGTATATTATGAGTACAGTGACTGCAATTAGAAGGCATAATGTTAATGTTACTACTTAGCTTTGGCTGGTGGAGGTCCTGATGAACCACGTCCAGATAAAGCGTCCGGAGTGAAAAAGTTGAATGAAAAAAGTTGAGCGAGGGAAAAAATTCGCCCCGGCTACTTGGAGAGACACCTCTGGGTGAGCGTTTTCTTGTTTGCTTATGGCGGAATTTGGCATGGGTCCTCATATCCTCAAAAGGTTCTACAGCTGCACCATCGAGAGCATCCAGACTGGTTGCAACACTGCCTGGTATGGCAACTGCTTGGCCTCCGACTGCAAGGCACAACAGAGGATAGCGGGTACGGCCCAGTACATCACTGGGGCCAAGCATCATCCAGGACCTCTATACCAGGCGGTGTAAGAGGAAGGCCCTATTGTCAAAGACTCCAGCCACCCTAGTCATAGACTGTTCTCTCTGCTACCACATGGCAAGTGGTACCGGAGCGCCAAGTCTAGGTCTAAGAGGTTTCTAAACCGCTTCTACCCGGAACCATAAGACTCCTGAACATCTAGTCAAATGGCCACCCAGAACTATTTGTATCGCCCCCCTTTACTACCGCTGCTACTCTCTGTTGCTAATCATCAATGATAGTCACTTTAATAATTATACCTACATGTAAGGTTGAAGATGGAAGTTTACATACACTTAGGTTGGAGTCATTTAAAACTCGTTTCAACCATTCCAACAAATTTCGACATTAAAAAACTACAGTTTTGGCAAGTTGGTTAGGACATCTACTTTGTGATGAACACAAGTAATTTTTCCCAACGATTTTTCACTTATAATTCACTGTGTCACAATTCCAGTGGGGTCAGAAAGTTTACATACACTACTGTGCTTTTAAACAGCTTAGAAAATTCACGAAAATATGTAATGACTTTAGCAGTTCAGATTAGGCGAATGACATTAATTTGAGTCCCATTGGAGGTGTACCTGTGGATTTATTTCAAGCCTACCTTCAAACTCAGTGCTTCTTTGCTTGACAGCATGGGAAAATCAAAGAAGAAATCAGCCAAGACCTCGAAAAGAATACACAAGCTCGGTTCATCCTTGGGGCAATTTCCAAACGCCTGAAGGTACCACGTTCATCTGTACAAACAATAGTATGCAAGTATAAACACCATGGACCACGCAGCCGTCATACCACTCAGGAAGAGACACGTTCTGTCTCCTAGAATGAATGTACTTTGGTGCGAAAAGTGCAAATCAATCCCAGAACAACAGCAAAGGACCTTGTGAAGATGCTGGAGGAAACAGTACAAAAGTATCTATATCCACAGTAAAACGAGTCCTATATCGACATAACCTGAAAGGCTGCTCAGCAAGGATGAAGCCACTGCTTTAAAATTGCCATAAAAAAGCCAGACTACGGTTTGCAACTGCACATGGGACAAAGATCGTACTTTTTGGAGAAATGTCCTCTGGTCTGATGAAACAAAAATAGAACTGTTGGGCCAAATGACCATCGTTATGTTTGGAGGAAAAAGGGGAGGTTTGAAAGCCGAAGAACACCATCCCAACCGTGAAGCACGGGGTGGCAGCATCATGTTGTGGGGTGCTTTGCTGCAGGAGTGGCTGGTGCACTTCACAAAAACAGATGGCATCTTGAGGAACGGAAATTATATGGATATATTGAAGCAACATCTCAAGACATCAGTCAGGAAGTTAAAGCTTGGTCGCAAATGGGTCTTCCAAATGGACAATGACCCCAAGCATTCTTTCAAAGTTGTGGGCAAAATGCTTAAGAACAACAAAGTCAAGGTATTGGAGTGGCCATCACAAAGCCCTTACCTCAACCCTATAGAACATTTGTGGGCAGAACTGAAAAAGTGTATGCAAGCAAGGATCCTACAAACCTGACTCAGTTACACCAGCTCTGTCAGGAGGAAATGGGCCAAAATTCACCCAACTTATTTGGGAAGCTTTGTGAAGGCTACCCGAAACGTTTGACACAAGTTAAACAATTTAAAGGCAATGCTACCATAAACTAATTGAGTGTATGTAAACTTCTGACCCACTGGGAATGTGATGAAAGAAATAAATGCTAAAATAAATCATTCTCTCTACCATTATTCTGACATTTACATTCTTAAAACAAAGTGGTGATCCTAACTGACCTAAGACAGGAATTTTTACTAGGATTAAATGTCAGGAATTGTGAAAAACTGGGTGTAAATGTATTTGGCTAAGGTGTATGTAAACTTCCGACTTCAGCTGTATTACCTCAACTAACCAGTGCCCCCGTACATTGACTCTGTACCGGTACCACCCTGTATATAGTCTCGCTATTGTTATTTTACTGCTGCTATTTAATTACTTGTTACTTTTATTTATTTTTCTTATTGTTTTTTTTTAAACTGCATTGTTGGTTAGGGCTTGTAAGTAAGCATTTCACTGTAAGGTCTACACCTGTTGTATGCGGTGCTTCACAATCGTCTTCTTGAGAGAGATTGGACCAAGGCGCAGCGTGTGCAAAATACATCTTCTTTATTAAAAGAAAGAAAAAACCAAGAAACGAACAACTATACACAAACTAACAAAATAACAAACTGACGACCGTGAAGCTATACATATAAATAGTGCTGACACAAAACACTACACATAGACAATTACCCACAACCAGCTAAAGCCTATGGCTGCCTTAAATATGGCTCCCAATCAGAGACAACAATAACCAGCTGTCTCTAATTGAGAACCAATTCAGGCAACCATAGACTTTCCTAGACACCTACACTGAACACTAAACCATCTACTCTACTTAACCCCTAAACCATACAACACCCTAGACAATACAAAAACACATACTACACCATGTCACACCCTGACCTAACTAAAATAATAATGAAAACAAAGATAACTAAGACCAGGTGTGACAGGTGCCATGTGACTAATACATTTTGATTTGATATGATGATACTACAAGCTTGGCACACTTGTATTTGGGGAGTTTCTCCCAATCCTCTCTGCAGATCATCTCAAGCTCTGTCAGGTTGGATGGGGAGCATGTCTGCACAGCTATTTTCAGGTCTCTTCAGAGATGTTCGATCGGGTTCAAGTCCGAGCTCTGGCTGGGCTCCTCAAGGACATTCAGACTTGTTCCGAAGCCACTCCTACATTGTCTTGGCTGTGTGTTTAGGGTCGTTGTCCTGTTGGAAGGTGAACCTTCGCCCCAGTCTGAGTTCCTCAGAGCTCTGGASCAGGTTTTCATCAAGGATATCTCTGTATTTTGTTCATCTCTCCCTCGATCCTGACCAGTTTCCCASTCCCTGCCGCTGAAAAACATCCCCACAGCATGATGCTGCCACCACCATGCTTCACCGTTGGGATGGTGGCACGTTTCCTCCAGGCGTGACGCTTGGCATTGAGGCCAAAGAGTTTCATCTTAGTTTCATTAGACCAGAGAATCTTGTTTGTCATGATCTGATCAATCGGGTTCAAGTCCGGGCTCTGGTTGGGCCACTCAAGGACATTCAGAGACTTGTCCCGAAGCCACTCCTGCGTTGTCTTGGCCGTGTGCTTAGGGTCGTTGTCCTGTTGGCAGGTGAAGAWCCTTTGCCCCAGTCTGAAGTCCTGAGTGCTCTGGAGCAGGTTTTCATCAAGGATCTTTCTGTACTTTGCTCTGTTKATCTTTTCCTCGATCCTGACTAGTCTCCCAGTCCTTGCCACTGAAAAACKTCCTCACAGCATGATGCTGCCACTATCATGCTTGACCGTAGGGATGGTGCAAGGTTTCCTCCTGACGTGACGCTTGGCATTCAGTCCAAAGAGTTCAATCTTGGTTTCATCAGACCAGAGAATCTTGTTTCTCATGGACTGAGTCCTTTAGGTGCCTTTTGGCAAACTCCAAGCGGGCTGTCATGTGCCTTTTACTGAGGAGTGGCTTCCATCTGGCCACTGTACCATAAAGGCCTGATTGGTGGAGTGTTCTTTGGGACCTGTGCCTCAACACAATCCTGTCTCAGASCTCTACGGACAATTCTTTCAACCTCATGGCTTGMTTTTTTCTCTGACATGCATTGTCAACTCTGGGACCTTATATAGACAGGTGTGTGCCTTTCCAAATCCTGTCCAATCAAATGAAATGAAATGATCACAGGTGGACTCCAATCAAATTGTAGAAACATCTCAAGGATTATCAATGGAAACAGGATAAACCTGAGCTCAATTTTGAGTCATTTAGCAAAGGTTCTGAATAGTTATGTAAATAAGATATTTCTGTTTTTTATTTGTAATACATTTGCCKAAAACTCTAAAAACCTGTTTTCACATTGTCATTATGGGGTATTGTGTGTAGATTGATGAGGGAAAAAATTATTTAATACATTTTAGAATAAGGCTGTAACGTAATAAAATGTGGACAAAGGGAAGTGGTCTGAATACTTTCCGAACACACTGTATTTCCCCCTCATTAACATACATGATTACATTGTGCATGTTCATTTKTACAGTAATTATTATTCAATATGTCCTCACCTGGGATTTTAACTCATAACCTTTTGGTTCACGGCAATGGAGGGTAAGAGGGAGTGGGGGGATGACCGGTCATGCTACCAAAACACAATGAGTTTCGTGATGATGATGACACACATGCACGCACGTGCGCACTTTAGTGGTTTACCTGGCCAGTTATATGCATCATTTTAAAACTTTAATATCACCTCATATACCATTGGTGTTGCACTAATGGGGAACACTGCACTTTATTACAACCCAAAACTTTATTGCTTCTCAAAGTTTTTTCCTCCAATTTATTCTGTGTTAAGGGATGTGAGCATATGAAATCCTTCCTCCACAAAGTCCCCCACATTGTATAATTCATGTGTATCTTCTGCTCCCAAACTCAGCTTCTCTCTGCTTTCGCCTCCGCTCTCCCCGTCTCCCTCCCTCTCTTCTCCCACAGACTGCAAATCATGCCTTCATCCCTATTATCCCTCATTTCCTCTGCACTGTAAACAAAGACTCTTTGGATCAACGAACAACAAAAAATACTTTAACCGGTTACAACTAAATGAGTTAGGTTTTTTCAATTGAAAAATACGACATTTGTTGAAACCAAATATATGATTCAATGCCAACTGTTTTATTTTATTATTACCAAACCTATATTTGAAGTTGCAATCTTTCAACACTCAACTTACTTTTACCCTTTGGTTAAACATAATAACTAACAAATACAAACTAATATTTCATGTAAATGCAACCCATTTGTTTCATCTTGTTTTAAGTTCACTTTTTAATTTGGAATTAGCTATCCAAATTTCTTCAAATAATTAAATAAATTCCCTGTAAAACAATAACGGGTTCAATAAGTAGAAATAATGTTTCCAAACATATTCTTTACACAAGACTTTCACATTTAGTATTATAACCAAGCATTGGCTACTTTAACATAGAAACCTTATCAGGCTCTTTAGTGCAGAGGGTCATTGTCATTCCCCAGAGTAGCTGCCCCTCACATAGAGAACTCATAAACTGCCTCTTAACTTTTACAGGGGTATAACAATAACCCTAGTGTTATAGGGGTGGCAGACAAGAGAGATTGTGTGTGTGTGTGTGTGTGTGTGGTGTGTGTGTGTGTGTGTGTGTGTGTGTGTGTGTGTGTGTGTGTGTGTGTGTGTGTGTGTGTGTGTGTGTGTGTGTGTGTGTGTGTGTGTGTGTGTGTGTGTGTGTGACAAGTTTTATTCATGTCTCACTGTTGGCCAACGGGGGGCACTGCTTTGTAATGTGATGATGATAACTAAATCACATGCAAGTGTAAGCATACAGTCATTTCTATGAGTGAATACTAAACAACCTCTTGTATTGTTTCCCACTCATACTCCAAGATCTTCTCTGCATTCATGTCTTCGAACAGCAACACTTATTATCGTAGTTAAGCTTCAATTTAATGTATTACTCGATAGAAGCCGGGGCGGCAGGTAGCCTAGTGGTTAGAGCGTTGGGCCAGTAACCAAAAGGTTGCTGACAAGGTAAAAATCTMTCGCTCTGCCCCTGAACCAGGCAGTTAACKCARTCTTCCCAGGTAGGCCGTCATTGTAAATAAGAATTTGTTCTTAACTGACTTGCCTAGTTAAATAAAGGTACATTTTTTWATTCATTTTTTAAAGCCAGCTAACTTGAGATTGAGGGTTGACCTAGAAAGAAAAATGTATTTCACTTGAGAAGGAAGGAGATGACCTCTGCTCTAAATTATGAAGCAGATGAAAGTAAATTGTTTGGCACGTCAGGATCAATAATGAATGGCACCTTTTGAAGAGCTAAAAAGTGAGCCAGAACATGATAGGCTGGTTTTCTTCAATTATTCAGGAGTTGTACACGCGTTACAAAGGCTGAAAGGAACCGACAAACCGTTCACTTTTCTGAGGAGGTATCGAGGTATCGATCACCATCGTGATAACAAAAGGACAGAGTAGAGAGGAGAGGAAGATGGGGGGGAAGAGAAGAAAGGGGTGGAGGAGAGAGAACAGTGAAGGGGACAGACTGTCTTCCTGTATCCTCCTGTACCAAATAGATGGATGCAATAAAAGTTGACCTCGGTTTTCTTTTCTATGAAAAAAGAGATAAGCTATACTCCAAACTAGAGAATAATCCAAGGTATTCTGGCTATGAGCCAAACAGGACATGTATTATTCAGTACTCAGTATGGAAAGACTTAGCTACTTCCAGATGAAGCCTAGCTGTCTGCATTGGCGGGGGGATGATTTGTGACAGTGAGGATTAAACCTGGTGTTAAGTTCTGTCAATAAAGTTTGTCCTCTATTGAATTATATGTCTGTGTTGACTAATGGTTCCTTCATTTGGCTGCAGTTGTTATTATTTGGCTGCAGTATTCTGCTGCACACTGCATCCATCTCTCAGGAGGGAGGGAGAGACGGAGGTTACAGGCACAGAGAGAATGGGGAGAGAGGGAAAGCATGAGAGATACAGAGAGAGAGTGAGAGAGTGTGAGAACGAGAGAGAGCGCGAAAGAGAGAGAGACACCTACCTGGAGGTGACAGCATTCCCTCCCCCATATGCCCCCATAGGCAGAACTACGACAACATAACCAACAAAAACGGGTCACAACTCCTGCAGCTCTGTAGCACGCTGGGTATGTACATAGTCAATGGTAGGCTTTGAGGGGACTCCTACGGTAGGTGCACCTATAACTCATCTCTTGGCAGTATTACTGTAGACTACTTTATCACTGACATCAACCCAGAGTCTCTCAGATTGTTCACAGTCAGCCCACTGACACCCCTATCAGATCACAGGAAAATCACAGTGTGCTTGAAAATCACTGTCTACTTGAACAAAGCAATACTCACGAGGCATCAAAGCCAAAGGAACTGAATAATATTAAGAAATGCTATAGATGGAAGGAAAGTAGTGTGGAAATCAAAAATCTATTTGGCAACAACAAATTCAATCCATTTTAGATAACTTCCTGGACAAAACGTTTCACTGGAATAGTGAAGGTGTAAACTTGGCAGTAGAAAACCTAAATAGTATATTTGACCTCTCAGCTTCCATATCAAATCAAAACATTTTGAACAGAAAACCGAAGAAAATTAACAACAATGACAAATGGTTTGATGAAGAATTAAAAACAAAAGAAAGAAATTGAGAAACCTATCCAACCAAAAATATAGAGACCCAGAAAACCTGAGCCTATACCTTCACTCTGGTGAATCAATAAAACAATACAGAAATACACTATGGAAAAAGAAGGAACAGCACGTCAGAAATCAGCTCAATGTAATTGAAGAATCCTTAGACGCTAACCACTTCTGGGAAAATTGGAAAAGACTAAACAAACAACAACACAAAGAGTTATCTATCCAAAACGGAGATGTATGGGTAAACCATATTTTTGTCCCTATTACAAAGAACAAATAGCAAAAACATATACATGATCAAATACAAATTAAAGACTGCCAGAACCCACTGGATTCTCCAATTACATTGAATGTGTAACGCTCTTCTACTTCATCCTCCTCATCAGACGAGGAGAGGCGAGAAGGATCGGATGACCAAAACGCAGCGTGGTAATTTGACATTATATTTATTTAAAGAAAAGACGAAAAAACACGGAAACACTTTAACCCACTACAAAACAACAAACGAAGTAGACAGACCTTGACTTACGAACTTACATACAACGAAGAACGCACAAACAAGTACAGACTACAAATAAATAAATGAACGAACGAACGAACGAACGATACAGTCCCGTATGGTGCAATAACGACACAGACACAGGAGACATCCACCCACAACAAACAATGTGAAACCACCTACCTTAATATGGTTCTCAATCAGAGGAGATGAAAACCACCTGCCTCTAATTGAGAACCATATCAGGTCACCCATTAACCAACATAGAAACACATAACATAGAATGCCCACCCACACTCACGCCCTGACCGACTAACACATATAAAAACAACAGAAAACAGGTCAGGAACGTGACAGAATGAACTACAGGACAAAATACAAACCCTCCAACCCAAAAAGGCCTGTGGTGTTGCTGATATCCTCAATGAAATTATAAAATATACAGACCACAAATTCCAATTGGCTAAATTTAAACTCTTTAACATCATCCTCAGCTCTGGCATCTTCCCCAATTTTTGGAACCATGGACTGATCACCCCAATCCACAAAAGTGGAGACATATTACCGTGGGATATGCGTCAACAGCAACCTTGGGAAAATTCTCTGCATTATCATTAACAGCAGACTCATACATTTTCTCAGTGAAAACAATGTACTGAGCAAATGCCAAATTGTCTTTTTACACAATTACAGTACAATAGACCACAAATTAACCCTGCACCCCCTAATTGACAAACAAACAAAACAAAACAAAGGCAAAGTCTTCTCATGCTTTGTTGATTTTTAAGAAATGGCATGAGGGTCTTCTATGCAAATTGATGGAAAGTGGTGTTGGGGGAAAAACAATATAAAATCCATGTACACAAACAACAGGTGTGTCACGGCTGTTGAAAGGAGTGGACCAAGGTGCAGCGTGGTGAGCGTACATTTTATTTATTAAGTCAAAATGACGCCGAACAAAACAATAAACATTACAAATACAAACCGTGAAGCTCAAAGGCTATGTGCCCTAAACAAAGTCAACTTCCCACAAACACAGGTGGAAAAAAGAGCTACCTAAGTATGGTTCCCAATCAGAGACAACGATAGACAGTGGTCCCTGATTGAGAACCATACCCGGCCAAAACATAGAAATAGAAAATCATAGAAACACAAAACATAGAATGCCCACCCCAACTCACGCCCTGACCAAACCAAAATAGAGACATAAAAAGGATCTCTAAGGTCAGGGCGTGACAAAGTGTGCGGTTAAAATTGGCAAAAAACACACACATTTCTTTCCACAGGGCCGTGGGGTGTGACAGGGATGCAGCAGAAGCCCCATCCTCTTTAACATATATATCAACGAATTGGCGAGAGCACTCGAACAGTCTGCAGCACACGGCCTCACCCAACTAGAATCTGAAGTCAAATGCCTACTGTTTGATGATGATCTGGTGCTTCTGTCCCCAACCAAGGAGGGCCTACGCAGCACCTAGATCTTCTGCACAGATTCTGTCAGACCTGGGCCCTGACAGTAAATCTCAGTAAGACAAAAATTATGGTGTTCCAAAAAAGGTCCAGTTGCCAGGACCACAAATACAAATGGCATCTAGACACTGTTGCCCTAGAGCACACAAAAAACGACACATACCTCAGCCTAAACATCAGCGCCACAGGTACCTTCCACAAAGCTGTGAACGATCTGAGAGACAAGGCAAGAAGGGCCTTCTATGCCATCAAAAGGAACATAACATTCGAAATACAATTAGGATCTGGCAAAAAATACTTGTTCAGTTATAGAACCTATTGCCCTTTACGGTTGTGAGGTCTGGGGTCCGCTCACCAACCAAGAATTCCCAAAATGGGACAAACACCAAATTGAGACTCTGCATGCAGAATTCTGCAAAAATATCCCAAGTGTACACACTAAAACACCAAATAATGCATGCAAAGCAGAATACCCGCTAATTATCCAAATCCAGAAAAGAGACATTTAATTCTACAACCACCTAAAAGGAAGCGGTTCCCAAACCTTCCATAACAAAGCCATCACCTACAGAGAGATGAACCTGGAGAAGAGTCCCCTAAGCAAGCTGGTCCTGGGACTCTGTTCACAAACACAAACAAATCTCACAGAGCCCCAGGACAGCAACACAATTAGACTCATGAGAAAACAAAAAAGATAATTACTTGACACATTGGAAAGATTTAACGAAAAAAAACAGAGCAAACTAGAATGCTATTTGGCCCTAAACAGAGAGTACACAGTGGCAGAATACCTGACCACTGTGACGGACCCAAACTTAAGGAAAGCTTTGACTATGTACAGAGCATGTGAGCATAGCCTTGCTATTGTGAAAGGCTGCCATATGCAGTCCTGGATCTCAAAACAGGCTATGTGCACACTGCCCACAAAATGAGGTGAACACTGAGTTGCACTTTCTAACCTCCTGCCAAATGTATGACCATATTAGAGACACATATGTCCCCCAGATTACACAAATCCACAAAGAATTCGAAAAAAGAAAAAAATATGATAAACTCCCATATCTATTGGGTGAAATTACACAGTGTGCCATCACAGCAGCAAGATTTTTGTGACCTGTTGCCACAAGAAAAGGGCAACTAGTGAAAAACAAATACCATTATAAATACAACCCATATTTATTTGTATTTATTTTCCCTTTTGTACTTTAACTATTTGAACATAATATGACATTTGAAACACAAAGCAACTTTCACACACTTTTAGTTGCAGTTCCAGATGCAAGTTACATCATCTCAAGCAACTTTGCTGTTAACGTTACATGACGCAACAAACAAATTGCATGGAACAGCAAATCAAATTGAGGCTGCTTCTGTCATATTTTTGGGGAATTCTGCACTCACCCCATGTTGTGCTGCTGCATTACATCGTGGTTTCACCAATTATTTGTGTGTCCAATTGTTTGGTTATTGTAACAGCATGGATATAGACAAAATGCAGTCTGTACAATTTAGCTAGCTAGCCAAAATGACATTGAGAACATCAACATGGCTAGCTAGTAACGAGCTAACCATGCTAGCAAGGAATTAAGCTAACGTTAGCTAGCTAATTAGCACAGTTCAGGGTGAACAATTTCAGTTGAAACTGGTCAGGGAAAGGTTTGGGTTCACTTCAATAATTGCATTTATTGACTGCCAAACCATCTTCATTTGACTAGCCATGATGCCAATTTGTAGATATCTCCCGTTCTGCTAATGTCTCTTCTGTCAACCTTTATGCACACTGGCAGTGGCAGGCAGCTGTGTTGACATGACAACTGGTTAGAATTCTGWAACTTCAATGGATCATGTGACAAAAGTATTTGTTTTGATTGGCTGTTGCTTGCAACTAGCTGCACAAAGTTGAAAAGTTTGAACTGGATGCAACCAGGTAAGAGAGATACGATGGTTGGTGAAAGAAAAGTGGATACAGAGAATTTAGAGTGATGAACACAATGGTGGTTTGTGATTGGTCTTTTAAGTGAAAGGACCAAATAGCCTCTCTCTTACTCTCTCTCTCTACACTCACACACCCACACTCACACATATCCTAATAGCCCAAGTTTGCTCCCTGCCTGTCACTTCTCATAATGCCCAGGCCTCTCTCACTGTTACTGACCATCCCTTAGGAGAAATACCCCCCTCAACCTCCTCCAGTGTGTGTGTGTATGTGACAGAGTGTGATACTATTGACTGTGGTTTATATTACGTGTAGTTGGGCTCCCAGTGATTAATGTGTGTGTGTGTGTGTGGATATATATAGTAGTAGTATACTGGGTCTTTGTGTGGTGTGTGATTGATTACTCTGCTACAATATTGTCCGGGGGAAACTATATAAATTATTCACACCTTTATAATTCTCTGACTGAATACAAAGGGTACCAGGTTTCGCTCCCACTTTTAACAAACAGCAAATTACATTTGCTTGTAAATGATTTGTGAAGCACATATGAAGGCCTTATAAATGCTCTATGAAGACTTAATGAATCCTTTATACTGTACCTGTTGGTCATAGAGTGTAACCCATATTTCTGTATGCAGTCTGGTACATTGTGAAACTATGGAATTTTAGAGAATGGGAATTGAGATAGGCTTATGCCCAATAAAGTCATTTGCAGCCTTTGGCTTCTTTTGAGGGTCAAAAACAATTGAAAATAATAAAATGTTGTTTTTCTAGGCAGCAATTCATTTCAGGCAACTTTGCTAAAGGACAGGAAGCTAACAGCACTCTAAAGTTGATATGCTAAAGGAATAAATCACCGACGTTTTCTTAGACACTTTGTTAAAGTTGTTTTTCCTCAGGGCAGCGATAGCAGCTAATGAGTTTCCCCCGACAATATTATAAGGAAATAACTGTCAGGTGTTGGAATGGGGATAGAGTTGGTTGCTACTTAACTTCAACAAGTACTCACTGGCGGAAGGGTGGTGGGGCTGTGCGGGGGATATTGTGTGTGTCCGTGTGTGTGTTTGTCGAGAACAGACCTGCTGGTTTGACAACAAGCTCTGACTGTCTTACTGCAGAATCAGACGTCCAATCCCTTGTCCATGAACGTAACATTTTGAAGGTTAAGTTCAGGCATTAATTCTGAATAGTTAAGGGGTTAAGGTTTGCACTGGGATTGCCCAGCACTGGGATTGAACACGCGACCCTCGGACCCGGAGCTGGCAGTTTACGCCCATCCACAACACCCTAGCAAATCTCAAGACAAAATATTTGTAATTGTGCTCACCATTGCCCCTAGAGGCCGGTTTTGAAGTAATCTCCTGACATCCTGCTTACCTGCGCGGACGTCTAATTTCGCAGTGGATCTTGAGCGACCTGGCTGGGTTTGATTTTTTGCAGTTTAATATTCTGAGGCCCTGTATTTAGCTGTATCCTCTCTCTGAGAGAGAAACAGGCATGAGATCACAGGGAAACGTGACAATATCAGTATCGGAATAGAGAAAATGGAAAGAGTATAGAGCAAATAGTGTGTGTTACCCTTTATTCCGTGTTTGTGTGCGTCCGTATCTGCGTCTGTGTCTGTAGCTCTATCTCTGAGTTCTAATAAGAGTCTATTTCTCCGTCTGCTCCTCTTTACTGGTTAGTTGTTGTAGCGGCCAACGACAATGACACACTCTCCCTGGCTGTCAGAGCCAGTTTCCATCAGTCTGCCTACACATACACACACATACACACACAGACACACACAGACACACACAGGCACACACACACGTATGGGAATGTCACATAGTCAAGGAAGACAGTGAAAAGAGAGATAGATACAGAGAGACAGACTGAGCTGTGCAAGGACAGCACTATCAACCTAATTCAATGGAACCTACCAAACCCAGCTAAAATGCAAATGTGGCCTACTTGAAGCCTTCTCTCTGAACAATCACATAACAACACCAGTGTTTTTAGCCAAGGCACAGTCCTATGCCACAACCCACTGAATCAGGAATATTCTGCTCTTTTTGTGAAACAGTGGTTGCTCATGGTTCTTGTGGTTCTGTTGTTCCAGAGTCATTGGAACCTTCAAGATGGTTCTACAGAAGGTGGCGGAGGAGGGCCAGCTAGAGGTGACAGACACACTCATCGACGACAACAACACCGCCATCAGGGTAATTCCCAACACTGGTTCCTGATCAGTTTAGATAACTATAGCCATAAGAATGAGAATCCTCCATACTGATCTATAGACATCATACAGTATATACCGAACACAGCCAAAAAGACAAGTATTTTATTGACCTCAGGTGAGTATTGATCCAACAGCCACATACAGTGTATTTGGGAAGTATTCAGACCCCTTCCCTTTTTCCACATTTTGTTACTAAACAGCCTTGTTCTAAAATTGATTAAATTATCTTTTTTCCTCATCAATCTGCACATAATAACCCATAATGACAAAGCAAAAACACGTTTTTAGAAAGGTTTACAAATAAAGTTTTCTGACCCTTTGCTATCAGACCCGAAATTGAGCTCAGGTGCAAAAACTAAGACATGAGGTCCAAGAAATTGTCGGTAGAGCTCAGAGACAAGATTGTGTCAAGGCACAGATCTGGGGAAAGGTAACAAAAAATGTCTGCAGCATTGAAGGTCCACAAGAACACATTGGCCTCCATCATTCTTAAATACAAGAAGTTTGGAACCACCGAGACTCTTCCTAGAGCTGGCCGCCCAGCCAACACTGAGCAATCGAGGGAGAAGGGCCTTGGTCAGGGAGGAGACCAATAACGCAATGGTCATTTTGACAGAGCACCAGAGAACCTCTGTGGAGATGGGAGAACCTTCCAGGAGAACAACCATCTCTGCAGCATTCCACTAATCTGGCCTTTATGGTAGAGTGGCCAAGCTGAAGCTACTACTCAGTAAAAGGGACATGACAGCCCGCTTGGAGTTTGCCAAAAGGCACCTAAAGGACTCAGTCGATGAGAAACAAGATTCTCTGGTCTGATGAAACCAAGATTGAACTCTTTGGACTGAATGCCAAGCGTCACGTCAGGAGGAAACCTTGCACCATCCCTACGGTCAAGCATGATAGTGGCAGCATCATGCTGTGAGGATATTTTTCAGTGGCAGGGACTGGGAGACTAGTCAGGATCGAGGGAAAGATGAACAGAGCAAAGTACAGAAAGATCCTTGATGAAAACCTGCTCCAGGGCGCTCAGGACTTCAGACTGGGGCAACGGTTCTTCACCTTCCAACAGGACAACGACCCTAAGCACACGGCCAAGACAATGCAGGAGTGGCTTCGGGACAAGTCTCTGAATGTCCTTGAGTGGCCCAACCAGAGCCCGGACTTGAACCCGATTGAATATCTCTGGAGGGACCTGAAAATAGCACTGCAGCAACGCTCCCCATCCACCCTGACAGAGCTTGCAAGTTTGTAGCGTCATACCCAAGAAGAATCGAGGCTGTAATCGCTGCCAAAGGTGTTTCAACAAAGTACTGAGTAAATGGTCTGAGTGCTTATGTAAATGTGATATTTCAGTTTTTTTTTTTTTATACATTTGCTAAACTTTCTAAATACCTGGTTTTGCCTCATCATTATGGGGTATTGTGTGTAGATTGATGAGGGGGGAAAAAAACATTTAATCAATTTTAGAATAAGGCTGTAACGTAACAAAATGTGTTAAAAGTCAAGGGGTTTGAATACTTTCCGAATGCACTGTATTCAGAAAGAAACAGTATGTGAGAGAATGAAAAAGAGGAAGTGTGAGATAATGGGAGCAAGGGATGGAAAGATCAAAAGAGATATAGAGAGGAGGACAGAGAAACAGAGAGAGACTGTGTGAGAGCTTATCCCGGCACCAATAGCTAACAATAGCTAACGCTGATGTTGGGACCTTGACAAACTTAACAGGGAATGAGTGATAACCATGAAAACACACAAGACTGATGGCTATAGTTATGGTCAACAAGTATTTTCTGTCTTTATCTAGCTCTAGTTGTGATATTTTACCTAGCCTCGCTGGCTAGCTAACTTTTAGGATAATCAATTCTCTGGTGACATAGCGATGTTGTAGACGATAACCATCTGATTACGTGTTTGTTTACTTGCACAAGCGGCATTTGAAGTTGCATGTGGTCGTATCCACTGCTAGTAAACAGAGCTGGTATCTGCAACTTGTCATGACGCAGCCAGGAAATGGCTCTATAGCGATGATGTCACACACAAGTCAGAATGGCCTTGGGCGTGCTCACACACACACACACACACACACACACACACACACACACACACACACACACACACACACACACACACACACACACACACACACACACACACACACACACACACACACCTCTCTGTCCCTGACGAGGGAGTGTAGATGAACACAGCCGGCCCAGAGTCTCACCTGTGTTTTAACTGAACAGAAGTGTTTCTATTTACCGCGTCCTGCTGAAAGATGCGGGGATACCATGGTAAAGCCTCTAACTTCACTGGCTCTGCAGTCACAGGGCAGAGATAGAGAGTGAGAGAGAGAGAGGAGAAAGAGGGAAAGAGAGAAAAGGAGAGCGAGAGAAAGAATGTAACAAATTGCTTGGGTTGTAATAAAGATCAGTTGACTGTCCAGGGAGGTGTAAAAGTCCCCTGAAGACAGGAAAGAAAAATTGCTCTGTCTCTACATCTTCCTGTTCAGATCAATCTAAGCACTTACTGTCAAACCAAATGTATCTTTGTGCTGCAAGTGACCACAACGGTCTCTGTCAACCAATATTGAGCTTTACAACAACTGTTTTACTGAAATTGTAGGCAGATTCTGTCTCACAAATTTACCTTTGTCACACTTTTTCCCCCCATATTCACTTGGCAAGAAAGCCGGAAGTCAATTTTAGTTTAATTTCAACCAAGAATGGATTCTTTGTTCCAGTTTAATTAAAGATGTCATTATGAACATTATGAGTTTAACTACAGATGTCAAAAGTCCTATGGGGACAGTTTGGAGATGTGTTACCCACCCTGTCATGGAGAACTGGCAAGGGGAGAGTTGGGTTGAGTTACCCCTAGTGTGTTTCCCTCTCGCTCTCGCCCATTGACTTACATACCAGCAGAGAGGGTAACTAATCCTGGATGCCTCAATCCTGAGGCATACATGTCACGTAACAAAACAAGAAAAGATTAGAGCAAAGGATCTTGGCTACCTCTTTCACTGCCACTTTTATATTACCATTTATTTTAAGCAATATGAAATTGATTATGAATGATTTGTGGAGCATCTATGTAGTGCTTATACATGCTCTATGAAGCCTTCATTAGTTGTTGTTAATTTACTGTCTGACCATAGTGTGTTTCTAGTTTGTTTTGCCTAATTCATTGGTTGACTCTTCCATTCCAGACCAGTGTTACCATATACATCAAGTACACGACCATGGATGGGACTGTGGGGGTTTGGAGTGACGGAGAATTCCTGGACATTCCGGGTGACCCGGAGGGAACGTTCCAGTTTGAGACGGACAGTCTGCTCTCCGGACACAGCCAGGGGTCAGGAGTGTCACCGGGGCGATCCATCCATGGAATCCCCACTTTTAGGAAGTGAGTCGACAACTCCATCAGTACAGCTGAAACATCCTCAGCATCGTTACGAATGTGCATGTATCAACACCATCGTTAAAACACTGTCGTGAACGAAAACAATACCAAAGCAGACATCAATATTGTCAGCATAATCATTACGTACACCATTACGCTCAAACACCATATAGAAAATATACATCTTTATCATCATAATAAATAACAGCTAAAGTAAAGACATCATCGTAATCATCATCTACTGTACACACCATGCATTTGAACAGACCTTACTACTCCTGTAGCTGGCACCATAGTCTACAAGTCTGTATGGAGTGAATGTGTTACAGCAGTATGTGCCAGCCTCCAGGCAGTGCTTTCTGCGGATGACTATTAGGCCGTGTCTAGACTTGACAGCACATGCAGCTTTAGTATTCTGATCATAGAGTTCTGATCATGGAATTCTGAACGTGTCATGCGTCTACACCTACATTTAAATGTGTCTACCGTGTCCACAGCGTGTCCGGATTCCCTTTCCCTGTGTTATATTCAAATGCCAGTATGCGTTCTACAAACGGTGGAATAGGCTAAGTACGATCATAACACAACAGCAACTGTTGGCAGTTGCTAACTGCTGTTGCTAACTAGACAGATAACCTCTGTGACTAGCCAGCAAGCTAGCAAGCGACGCTAAAAGCATTGCATACGTGTTAGCATAACTCTAGCCAAATCCCCCAAAATGTATATAAATATTAGCTAGCCAGCAAACACGTTTCTCACGCGTTATGAACATATTCCCTCCAACTTTATAATGAAAAGGTGCGTCTCGGTCCCAAAACAACCGTTTTCTGGACTTGTGGGAGAAGTGTTGATGACTTCGCCCACTGTATGCGCTTTCGGTAGCCTGATTGCATCCAGACTGAGGAGAAATCCGCACACAATGCATCCCTGACCACCTGTGATCAGCCAGATCTGAACACAATCAGACCACTAACCCTAACCCAGACCACTAACCCGTCTTTTCAATGCGATCTTCGTATTCTGATAGCATAAGTCGCATGTAGGTGTCAAGTGTAGACCCGACCTTAGCCTTCTCTCTCTGTGTGGTGTTGTATTTTCTGCTGAATAATGTGTGGGCTAATAATGCGTAGGTGATATTGATTTCACATTGACCAGTCTGCCTGGCTAGGCTAGGACCCTTAATCCATCGTCATAACACATGTTGTGAATGTGTGTGTGTGTGTGTGTGTGTGTGTGTGTGTGTGTGTGTGTGTGTGTGTGTGTGTGTGTGTGTGTGATGTTGATCGCCTGTGTGTGTATGTCTGTACATGCGTGTGTGTGTGTGTGGCCATACATCAGCCACCTATTTGATGTATTAACATGAGTCTTTCATATAATAGACTGGTTATAATGGAGTCAACTGGGCATTATAATGAAATGGGGCTCTGGCCATGAATCTCATCAAAATCATGAACTGAAAAGAACTCTTATGACTCCTAGAGTTTAAATGTACTGATTTAGTGGGATCTATTTATTGGAAATATTTTTATCGTGTGTCCCATAGTCAAATCAAATCAAATCAAATCAAATTGTATCTGTCACAATGCGCCGAATACAGCAGTGTTAGATTTACTGTGAAACGCTTACTAATGCCATTAACCACAACTGTCACGATCTTCGTCGGCGAAAGAGAGGAGGACCAAGATGCAGCGTGGTGCTATTATTTAATAGAATACTTACAATAACGAACAAAAACAATAAACCAAAAACGAACTACGACCAAACAGTCCCGTAACTGAACATAAACACAGGAACAGAACAATAACCCACAAACCACAATACAAAACAGGCTACCTAAATATGGCTCCCAATCAGAGACAACGACAAACACCTGCCTCTGATTGAGAACCATAATCAGGCCAAAACACATAGAAATAGACAAACTAGACAAACAACATAGAATGCCCACTCATATCACACCCTGACCAAACAACATAAAACATACAAAAAACAACTATGTTTCAGGCGCGTGACAACAACGCAGTTCAAGAAATACAGTTAAGAAAATATATAAAAGTGGATCATACTGTACATTACTGTATGTGTCCTGTAAGGAAGACACAGAACTAAGGAGGAACTGTAATTATTTCACACGCACACCAACACACACACACACACACACACACAACACACACACACACACACACACACACACACACACACACCAACACACACACACACACACAAACACAACACAACACACACACACACACACACACACACACACACACTGTATCCATTCCACACTTGCAGTCTAGAAACACAGACACAGGACTCAGTTTCCACTGTCCTGTACAGTACCTGTCCCACAGGTACAGTATAACCACACCTGTCCTTGATGCTAGACGAGGCACCTTTATCCCCTAACACTGTGGTAACAAAGAGCAAGACCTGTCAGTCACACATGGAAACACACGGAGGACAGGGGACACTACCAGTACTGGGAACAATGATGACCTCATGGAAGCACTCATGATGTAGCGGGCATTGATGGCATTGTATTAACTGTTGGTGCTCCCTTGGAGGGGACTGTTCTCCCATGCTCCCGTCCGGCAGCAATACCGGTGCATCAAGGCTCAGAAAAACAGACTCCTAAACAGCTCTATCCCATGGCTATAAGACTGTTAAATGGCTAATAACTACGTTCCCCCTCACACAAACACTGCAGGTTAAAATATATTCATTTGATTTATTACTACCAATACCGCCTGTTCATTGATTATTGATTGTAATTACTGTTAGTCTATTACCATAAGAATTATATATTCCTGCTACCAGTCACTCTTCAGCCCTGTTTACAGTATATCCCCTACACTACACTCTTGCACACATACACACTCACACACTAACACACTCACCTAACACACTCACACTAACACACTAACACACACTAACACCCACACACTCACACTAACACTCACACTAATATACATACACTAACACACTCACATTAACACTCACACTAACACACTCACACTAACACACTCACACAAGCACACAAGCACACTCACACTAACACCCACACACTAACACCCTCACACTAACACACGTACACTAACACCCACACACTTACACTTACATACACACACTCACCACCATGCTATTTACTATTTACTATTATTATTATTATTGATCCTGTTACCCGTCACTTTCTCCTGAGTTGCTTGACTCGTTCAGAGTTCCTCTCAAAGGGGACAGTGTACAACTGCTTCATCCTGACTTGATGTTGTTTCAGGACTCTAGAAATAGTTATGCTTACATTGTGAATATTTCCAAATGTGATGTTGTCTGCCAACAATCTCTGTGAGTTTTATGCTGACCATGTCAACGATTGCAGTTTCCTGCACAGCAGTGAAATTCCTACCTGTCCCACATGTTGGAGGTAACCGTTGGGTTCTAAGCAGAAATACAAAAACAATTACACACAAGTGGGTTTGGAGGCTTTGCTCAATTTACTTCTGTAACGTGCAGTTCAGTCAGATGCCCTTGCAGAATGCACATCTTACCTGCTGTTTTGCCGGAAGTTTCTCACAATAGATGCCACTGTTGAGCGTTGCAGATTTGGCTGCACTCTCAGACTGTTATGGCGTGTACTGGAGGCGAAGTCAGGTGCAGGAGAGCAGAGTATAGTTGACAGGCGCACATTTATTTTCCGTTCCAAAACGAGAGCACTGCAATGATCAAACGCGCTCAAAACACGGAACATAAATAAAAGTCAAGCGCATAAATCAAACACCACATAACATGAAACAATTCCACACAAATACATGATGGGAAACAGAGGGTTAAGTACAAGTAGATTGATTCGGGAAATGAAAACCAGGTGTGTATGGAACAAGACAAGACAAATGGACATATGAAAAATGGAGCGGCGATGGCTCGAAAGCCGGTGACGTCGATCGCCGAACGCCGCCCGAACAAGGAGAGGGGCCGACTTCGGCGGAAGTCATGACACAGACCAGCCTATCTCATTGATAGACCATGATTTATTACATGATCAATTATAGTAGCCCTAATCTAATCTAAGACTACAGCTCTTGATCTTCCTCTCAGTCTTCTTCCACCACGCATACAGTATGTACTCCTCTCCCTCTCCCATTTGGTATAAACAGAGGACAAGAGAGATGACGCAGTGTGTCTTCAGGTCTTAGCTGTGGTCTTCAGGTCTGAGCTGCCACGATAGAGTGATAGAAGAGAAAGTGGTTTCTCTTTTCTCACACACACACACACACACGCACACACACACGCACACACACACCACACACACACACACACACCACACCACAACACACACACACACACACACACACGCGCAACAACGCAACACCACACACACACACACACACACACACACACACACACACACACACACACACACACATACTGTACACATACACACACACTACCCCATCTCACCAGTTATAGGCTTTACCCCTTTCTCTGGGAGTCCAGAATGATTTATTGCTGATCTCTTAATGCATTTTATATCATCTCCACCCGGCCATAGCCAGCTTGTTTTGTAGGGGTTTTGCTATTCATATAAATCACCTCCCACTTGTCTTGTTATACTGCCAGTAAAGCACATCCACTAAATATGGAACACACACTCAGTTAGTTGTGATGAATGGGTTGGCATTGGGAGCAACCTATGTTTTTTGACACTGTGGCCACAACAAGTGTTGGAAGACCTACAGTGGTTCCTCCTTTAAAAGTTGCGAGCTTGCACCGCGGGACTTAGAGGTACCCAGCGTCACGGCTTCGTGGCTCCAGACCACCACAAGGGGGAGTTAGAGCACTCGTTATGCATTTGGGTCCCAAGGTTTTTATATGACCAATCATATCGAGTGGTTTCAATGACGAATTTTGACGCGAGCCACCCAACCCATGGCGTTCTTAAACAAAGATTCCTGACAAAATATTACAGTGGAACCAGATGTAATTTATAACGTCATWATGAGTCAAGCAAAAAATGTACAATTGAGAGAAATATGTTAGTTAATGTAGAGACAAACGTTTGTGCATATTTTTTTGTCATAAAGTTAATTTACAAAAATCGCTATTTAGCAAGTTATTAGCCAGCTAGTTAGTGTTAGGATAATTAATTTGTAATTCGTGTTGTTTAATGTTTTAGGGACTCCTGAGCAAACCAGGCTTGTCGTCTTATGAAACAGTGGATGTAAAGAATCTAGCTAGCTAAACCATTTACTGCAAATTGAATGTACAATTATGTAAGCTTGACTTGAAATGCAGCTGAAGTAACATAGCTAGCTAACTATTTACTTGCTTATTGTGTAGTGGAGGATAAAAATAACTGTATGCCACGGATGTGTAGCTAGTGACAATATGTAGCCGATCTGTGTATGGAGCCTAAAACGTTAGGTTCTGAACTAATATTCATACCAATCTATGAACCTCAGCTATCATAGTTGTCGTATCAACTTCAAGTCTGAATGGCATTAATGAAGCCTTTGGATAGAGTAGAATATAATAACTTTATTGTGCCAAGGATGCAAGTCCTACCACGCATGAGATTCCCACATTGTAGCCTGTACATTGAATATATTCACTGATCATGTACTCTTCCTTGGCAAATAAAGGTGCGGTTCAGGTATGAATCTTTGAGACATTATTTTTCAATCATATCAAAATCCATTATTTGAATGATGCTGTGTCTGCATGTATGTATTACAATTATACACTTCAATAGTGTTTACCACTCCTAATCCTGGTACATCAATGATTACACATTGTAACTATGCAATAGACTAGAAACATTATTGATTTGTAATTCACATATACAGAAGAAAATAAACTATGCATATCTAACTCCCTTCATCTGCATTAATCTGAGGACACAAGATAGTATTCCAATGAGATACTTCATTTCAACCAGTGGAGAATGTGAAATGCTTTATTGAAAGAAGTTCATTATCCAGGTGTTATAAATGCATTGTATTTATAATATTACAATTATCATAATTATAAGTTCAATCTGTACTTCAATGCACATATGTTGTGCATTATAAAACGAGGAAGAAAGACAAGGTGGGGAGAGAGGTGTTGAAGACAGAAAGGGAAAGAGGTAAGAACAGAGGCAGACAGCATATGATTCATGAATTACAGTGCTACCCTAATATTCTCTCAGTTCATCACAATTCCGGTATCTCCTAACCAGCCTTGGGCCCCCAGTTGGCCCGAATGTTATCTTAAGAGCGGGTGAGGTGGCGATGACGGGACTGGCTTCCTCTCTCACATCAAAACATACCTGCAGACGAGAGAGCATGATTTAGCCTTGTTTTTTTTTTATTCTAACACGGTCAGTCATCTTAAATCAGGAGGTGAAATGCAAAACTGACCTTGGATCATTAACTCTGGGACTACTACATCTCTGTCTGTATTGTCTGCCAGTTCAGATGCGGGAGGGGTTCACCAAAACAGCTGATATAACCCCGATGATTTAGGGAGAAGGGGGAGAGGGATGAAGTGAAGAAGAGAGACTGGTGTGTGTGGTCTCACTTTGTGTCCACACTAAGTGGCTACAGAGTACTTTATGCTGAAACAGACACATGAGGACAAAGAATAGAAGATAATGTCAATACAAGATACTGTATGTGACGCAGACACCTATCGGAGTGTACCTGAAACATTTAAATATAGAGGGCTATGTGTCTCACCACTTGGATATTGCAAGGCTAACCCCCAGGGAAATCATGACTTGGCAGCAACAGAGAGTCCAGTGAAAATGGCTGTGTTTATGTGGTGTAAATCTGAAAATTAGCTGCTGACATCTTAAGGGTTTTTTAATTAATGCATGTGAGACAGGTTCCATGTACAACAAGACAGGCAAAGATGGAGAAAAATAACACAGAACAGTTTAATTACCTCTGGTTGTAGACACTTTTGCCAGCAATAAAGCTTCCACGGCCTGTTCCTCGGACAGTGAACATCTGGCAATATCTACATGTTTGACCCCTTGGTCAGCTCGCTCTCTGAAAGTAATTTTTTTTATAGATATGAAAACACTAACTGAGATATGACCGTTCAATCTAATGCAGCAGATGTCATTTTTAGGATACGTCAATACAGCCCAGTGCTGCTTACCTGAGATGCCATCTTCGTAGGTGTCTGCTTTGACTTCCTTTGTGTCGGAAAAAAGTTGCTTTCAGAACAATTATTTTTGATTGAAAATAGAAAAAGGTTTTGCTCTCGACAAAAAGACACAAATGTACCTCCATAGCATATAACAATTTGCCTGTGAATAACCACACCTTCATACAAACGTGCTACTGTCTGCAGAATACGGTATAATGATATATTCAGAAAGTTTCCCTTGGATTTACCTGAGGGAAACATTCGTCTTTGTATCCCCTTTTGATATTCACCACAATACCACAGCACCTGGGTCTTTAGTGTGAGATACTAAGGCATRATCCCTTTATCCCTTAGCCACAGTCATGAATTAATCAACACTGACACATATGCCATACTTAAATTATCTTTATTTGTGTGCGCTATTGAAATATCCATACTCCTCATTTACAAAGCAGAGGAAATCGAGGCAGGGATTGATGAGAAGGTTCATTTGATTAGGCTTTTGTTTACTTCATTCATTCATTTGGTTTGTTTTGTGTTMGGATGCAACCAAGCTCATTCTGTGCCAGTGTGAGGCCATCCTGCTTTCTGGACCTCCTTTGATCCTACCCACAATGCAACAGGTTGGCCACGCATCAAACAGCATTGGGATGGTGTTGTGTTGTGAAGTCTTTTATCTCTATAGTTTTTATGTTTCTAAGTGTACTGCAGCACCAAATGACAGTTGTAGAAAGTGAAATCAAATCAAATGTAATTTTTCACTTGCGGCGAATACAACGGGTGTAGACTTAATCGTGAAATGCTTGTTTACGAGCCCTTCCCAACAACGTAGAGTTAAAAAATAATAATATATATTTTTAAATGTAACACAAGAGGAATAGATACATATATATATATATATACACTGCTCAAAAAAATAAAGGGAACACTTAAACAACACAATTTAACTCCAAGTCAATCACACTTCTGTGAAATCAAACTGTCCACTTAGGAAGCAACACTTGGATTAGGAACGAATAATATGTATCACATGCATGTTGCTGCGCATAATGTGATCATAGACACCCATACAAAGCAAGGGTCTTGTAAAGTGTGAGAGTGAGGCAAGGTGAAGAGGCGACAGACACCCCCAATAAAGATTTGGTTCATGTACAGGGGTATGGGATGCCACAGGGACCTTTCACATCTCAGTTCATATGTGTCTACGCTGAGGCCATGCATGTTTGGTCCATCGGTTTGTTAGGGGAAAATGCGTGGCGGTAGCTTGTCAGAGCTCTAGTGGGTTAGTCTATCTGAGACCGAGATCTTTACAACACCGACAACGACAGTGCGCCATGGGTGAGTGCAGAGGCTCATCCGGAGTGGCACGAGTCACCGATGCGCGATGACTGGTAGACGGCTCTACAACCATTGCGTATTGCTAGTGTCTGGTCAAGCCGTCTAGGGTGTCACAGGAGGCATGGAGAGCAGCTACGAGCGTAGACGAGAGGCAGAGTACCATCAGGAGGACGTGACGAGGAGGCCTGTGATGTGTAGCGAGCGCCGCAAACATCCCAAGAGCAGGACCGCCATGACAAAGCTAAATTGGTTTCAGGGGGACAGCCAGGGGTTTCACCATCTCAAAGCACGCTGCGGAGGCGGGGAAAAGATAGAGAGGGCTTTCACCATCATATACCGCTGGTAGGGGGAGGCTAGAGAGGGTTTTCACCATTGATGGGGGCAGGCTTAGAGCTTCTCCCACTCAGAGCAGCCTGTCGAGGGGGAAGCCATAGAGAGGGTTTCCACATCAGAGGCAGCTGTGGCTAGGGCGGAAGGGACTAGACGAGGGTTTCACCCATCAGAGGCTGCCAAGGGGAAGGCTAGAAAGGCGGTTTACCTATCACGCGATGCTCAGCTACTCAGCCCTTTGGGCCAAGCGACGGAGCGAACATGCCCATTAGAGGCCGTTGCCTCTCAACACCCATTCCATACTTAGCGAGTCGACCGTGCCGTCTTAGTTCGCAAGCGAGTAGAGCTCGGAGAGTGGAGGCCAGATATAGCCGCTGCAAACCTTGACTTCCCGTCAGTCAGCAGATGTCCTCTACCGAGCTACAATGGGTCGAGATACAAGCTCGCCAGCGGTCACTCTGTTGCACAGTCTGTCCAAGACGTGCGAGGGGGTAGTAGGCTCCCATATGAGTGATCTCACTCGAGTGTGAAGCCTCTGCTGTGTACTACAGTCTCAGCTGACAAAGGCCCACGCTGCGGGACCGAGCTGGAGGGAAGATAGGAGAGACGTGCGCACGGCCGCTCAAGTACCAAGACCAGTCTGACACATGGCGACTGGGTACGAATCTGGAATGTTGGTACCGTCTTTAGAGACTTCACAGTAGCCCGATGATATCAATGTAGTGGGTTGTTCTAGTCCCATCAGAGCGATCATTGTCTGCAGGGCCTCTGGCAGGTCCCCTGTGACACAGAGAGGCGGGAGAAGGACTAGAAGAGAGCGTATCACCCATCAGAGCAGCTGGGTAGCGGTTACGCTGGGTGACATGGAGCTGGTAGATGAGGTTCTACTGATCCATCCGTACGGAGCTCGCTCACGTCGCGACATCTGCCTAGCATTGTACTGGCCAGTCTCGCATGAGGGTTTACCATCAGAGCAGGCGTGGAGCGCACCGCATGGCGTACGAGCGACATCTATAGACTCATGAGGATGACTCCACCAGCAATAACCATTCTGTGCCACCAAGCTCACGTTACGAGGTGTTATAACCTCACGATACTGGATTGAGCTGCACTACTGGAGGTCACTGTTGCGATCGCTATGGGCATGTAGAGCCATGCCCTGTGCTCATGCGCCACCGAGTGAGAAAGTGCAAAAGTACAGCACGCCAGCATTCAGAAAAGTGACGCAAAACATGAGCCCAGGAAGTCATTTCACCATCACAACTAGGAGACAAGGTGATTCTGTAGGGTCGACCGCGCATGACAGAGACACACCTCACTTTATGTATGGGGAGGGTTTCGACTCTACTCGACGTTAAGACAGTTCGCCTTATTAGAGTTGTCCACCTTTGTGTCATAGATTCACATTATGAGAGAAGAGCATGGTTGACACCTTTTAATTCGAGTCAATGCTCGAGTGTTGCTTCGCTGAAGTGGAACAGTTTTGATTTTTGCACAGAAGTGAGACTTGGAGTTACATTGTGTTGGTATTAAGTCCCGAGTGTTACCACGCAGTATGTATAACCACGCTGGAGAAGCCCATACTCGATGGTTAGATGTGCAGAGGGAGGATAGAAGAGTCGTATATATAGCTATATCAGAGTTACCAGCAGCAGATGTTGCTTGTGCCAAAGAAGGGGGTGAGCGCCGGAGCGATAAATGCCAGATATGTGAGGCAGAAACACATAAATGGGCTCTCGGCCCTGCTCCAGTAAATATAGGGTTAGAGGGCTCTACGATATGCGCATACAGCGTGAGCAAATGCACAAATGGCAGCCGTTGGGGTATGATAGGAGAACCTGAGAGAGAAGCAAGATGATTCTAGGCCAGAGGTGGCTCTTTAGAGCTAGGCAGAGCAATGGGCGGTTCAAACAATCATGATAGAAGAAGGGGCTCTGGTATTAAAAAGCGCACTTCGTTTTTCTATGTCACAGCGCTGACTGCACGAAGCCAGAACATGTGGCTGTACAGGAGAGACCAGAACCTGAAAACCACCTAGCAAAACAGAGCTAGAGGCAATGCATTCCGTGGGAAAAGCACCTTCAGGCTAGGGTCAGGAGCTGTAAAACCTCACTAGAGAGCCAGACCGTGAGGGAATACTCCAGATAGAGCGGTAGTAGATGGCAACACTCAGGCTCAGTAATGCAAGGCTGGTGGCAGCTGCCTCGCTGCTGCAAGGTCGTTGCCGCGTAGTAGGATATGAGAAAGTATTATTCCGAGCGCACAAGATGTTCACAAAAGTGCTTTCAGATCAATGATTGACGCAAGCAGAGGGTTCAATGGAAAGTGAATCATACAAGGGATTGATCGAGCGGGTTTCACCATGCAGCAAGCACAAGGGTTAGCAACAGGCTCAGGGGGGTAAATAGGTCAAGTCTGGCTATAGGCAGTGAAGCCAGAGTTTTCATATTCCAGCATCAGAGAGCATACGATCGTTACGCAAGTTCCTGCAGGGAACGTACTTTAGAGAGTGAGAAGGAACTTGTTCAGGTCTGAAGAACTATGCATGGTAAGCCAAGCGTCCAGTGTAGCTAGGTCAGAGGGGGTGTCACCGATACTCGCAGAGACAGAAGAACGAGTTGTATCAAACTGAGTAGAGCAAGTCTGGCTGAAGGAGGGGGGGAGAGGCTCAGGAGAGCCGTAGGGTGTCGGGGATCAATCCAGACGTACGACCGTTGAGGACTGGGGAGCAGGAAGGAATCATACAGGCGCAGCTAGAGTCCTGAAAGGGCGAGTTGTTCCTACACAGGGCTCTGATCGCTCCAGACTGAGAGAGGAGAGAGGGAGAGAGAAGAGGCGATAGAGATGAGAGGATGATTGCGAGACCCATTGGGAGGGAGGAGAGAAGAAAGGCTAGGAAGGTTTCACATGGCATGAGACAAGGACTGAAAGGAGAGAGAGACCGAGGAGGAAGAGAGGAACTAGAAGAGGAAGGAAGATGATTTCACCCATCAGGAAGACAGCTGAGAGAAGGAGAGGAGGGAAGGCTAGAGATGAAAGTGAGACGACCGGAGGGATGTATTGCGAGACCATTCCAAAAGCAGGCTGGGAGGGGAAACTACTAGGAGTTTCACCATCAGAGCGAAAAGAGACTGAGAGAGAGAGAGAGGGAGGAGAGAGAAAAGAAAAAGGCCGAAAGAAAAAAAGATAGAAAAGAAAGAAAGAAAGAAAGAAAGAAAGAAAGAAAGAAAGAAGGAAGGAAAGAAAGAGGGCGAGAATTAGAGAGAGCATACTTAAATTCACACAGGACACCGAATAAGACAGGAGAAATACTCCAGATGCAACAGACTGACCCTAGCCCCCTGACACATAAACTACTGCAGCATAAATACCGGAGGCTGAGACAGGAGGGGTTGGGAGACACTGTGGCCCCATCCGACGATACCCCCGGACAGGGCCAAACTGGCAGGATATAACCCCACCCACTTTGCCAAAGCACAGCCCTCACACCACTAGAGGAATATCTTCAACCACCAACTTACCATCCTGAGACAAGGCCGAGTATTGCCCACAAAGATCTCCGCCACGGCACAACCCAAGGGGGGGGGGGGGTGCCAACCCGGACAGGAATACCACGTCAGTGACTCAACCTACTCAAGTGACGCACCCCTCCTAGGGACGGCATGGAAGAGCACCAGTAAGCCAGTGACTCAGGCCCTGTAATAGGGTTAGAGGCAGAGAGTCCCAGTGGAGAGAGGGGAACTGGCCAGGCAGAGACAGCAAGGTCGCTTCGTTGCTCCAGTGCCTTTCTGTTCACCTTCACACTCCTGGGCCAGACTACACTCAATCATAGGACCTACTGAAGAGATGAGTCTTCAATAAAGACCTAAAGGTTGAGACRGAGTCTGCGTCCCTAACATGGATAGGCAGACCATGCCATAGAAATTGAGCTCTATAGGAGAAGGTGCTGCCTCCAGCTGTTTGCTTAGAAATTCTAGGGACAGTAAGGAGGCCTGCGTCTTGTGACCGTAGCAACGTGTAGGTATGTACGGCAGGACCAAATCGGAAAGATAGATAAGAGCAAGCCCATGTAATGCTTTGTAGGTTAGCAGTAAAACCTTGAAATCAGCCCTTGCCTTAATGGGAAGCCAGTGTAGAGAGGCTAGCAATAATATAATATGATCAAGTTCAGGCTGAAGTGGCTAAACATTGTGGGGGGTGCTCCGAGTTCCAGTTAACAGCTCCATAATTGAAACGCCATTTGAGAGGATAGCGATGGTAATAGTGGGCCCGCTACCCAAATCCGCCAGAGGACACCAATACATTCTGGTCATCCTAGATTATGCCACTCGCAACCCAGAAGGCATTCCCCTTCGGACGATGTCTTCCAAAAATACAGCCAAGGAATTAGTGCTCCTGTTCACCAGGGTAGGGATTCCAAAAGAGATCCTTACTGACCAGGAGACCCCCTTTATTATTCCGCCTTATGGCAGACCTTTGCAAGTTGTGGCAGGTGAAACAGTTGAGGACATCGGTTTACTATCCTCAGACGGATGGGCTGGTTGAGCGATTCAACCGCACCCTGAAGTCAATGCTKAGGAAGGTAATCGATAAGGATGGGGAAAACTGGGATTTCATGTTSCCATATCTGATGTTTGCCATTAGAGAGGTTCCCCAAGCCTCGGTTTTCACCCTTTGAGCTGGTATATGGGAGGCATCTCCAGGGAATCTTAGACATCGCACGGGAAACATGGGAGCACCAGTCCACCCCTTATACTAGTGTTACAGAGCACATCACGGCCATGCAAGACAGGATAACCACAAGCACAAGAGCACCAGAGCACCAGCGGCACACTTATAAGCGGCAGGCTACCCTGGGGGAATTTCAACCGTGACATAATGTGCTGGTCCCCATGGCGGAGTGTAAACTGTTAGCCACATTGAAGGGACCTCATCAAATCCTGGAGAAAATAGGAGAAGTTAATTATCGGATCCGACAGCCAGGTCGTCGGTCCCCGGAACAGATATATCACGTAAACCTGTTAAAAGCATGGAGAGAGAGAGAGAGAAACACAAATTGTCATGTACCCCACACCCACTCAGGCGTCCAGCCGAAGTTCATGTTTCACCTACACTGTCCCCAGCACAAGTACAGGAAGTAAAGACCTTGAACCAGAAAAACAGAGAATTCTTTTCAGGGAGACCAGGGCGAACTGAGGTTTACGGCTCATGATATTGTTTCCCTACCTGGGAGAAAAGTGAGCATGAGGCCATATCAGGTACTTGAGGCTCGACCAGCGTACATTACGACCCTGGACCACACCTGCGGCCTGGGGCGGTCCAGGCCGTAGAAACAAACATTCAGGTACTGACCTGTTGGAAAGAACACTCTCTGGTGTGATTTTCTGTTGGTCTCTCGCTTAATTTGTTTACAAACTCTCCTAACCTTGAAGAGAATTGTCACAATATGTACATGAAGGAGGTGTAAAGTGATAGATAATTCATAAGAATAAGAGTAAGAATAAAGAATGCAGTAGCTGTGTGTATATAGTGTGTATATATAGTATTGTGAGTGTGCATAGAGTCAGTGAAAGAAACTGTAGCATCAACGCAGATTGAATTAAACTATTTAACAGTCTTATGGCTATTTAGCAGTCTTATGGCTTGGGTTTAAAAGCTGTCTTGGTCCGTGAACCAATGCCCCGGTACCGTTTGCCGGACGGTAGCAGAGTGTTTATGGCTTTGGTGTCTGAAGTCCTCTGACACCGCCTGATAGAGGTCCTGGATGGCAGGGAGCTCGACACCAGTGATCTACTGGGATGTCCGCACCACCCTCTGCAGCGCTTTGCAATGATGCAGCTAGTCAAGATGCTCTCAATGGTGCAGCTGTAGAACTTTTTGAGGATCCGAGGGCCCATGCTAAATACGCTGTCATTCCCTCTTCATGACTGTGCAGGTGTGTGTGGACCATGTTAAGTGCTTAGTGATGTGGACACCAAGGAACTTGAAGCTCTCGACCCGCTCCACTACAGTCCTGTCGATGTGGATGGGGGCGTGCTCTCCCCTCTTTCTCCTGTAGTCCATGATCAGTTCCTTGGTCTTACAGACGTTGAGGGAGAGGTTGTTGTGCTGGCACCACACTGCCAAGTCTCTTACCTCCTCCTTGTAGGTTGTCTCAACGCTGTTGGTGATAAGGCCTACCACCGTCGTGTTGTCAGCAAACTTGATGATGGTGTTGGAGTTGAATGTGGCAATGCAGTCGTGGGTGAACAGGGAGTAGAAGAGTGGACTAAGCACGCACCCCTGAGGGGAACCCGTGTTTAGTGACAGCGTGGTGGAGGTGTTCTTGCCTACCCTCACCACCTGGGCACAGCCCGTCAGGAAGTCCAGGATCCAGTTGCAGAGGGAGTTCTCAGGGTCCCAAGCTTGATGATGAGCTTAGAGGGGAGAATGATGTTGAACGCTGCGCTGTAATCAATGAACAGCATTCTCATATAGTTATTTCCCCTCTTGCCCAGGTGGGAGAGGGCAGTGTAAAGTGCAATTGAGATTGTGTGATCTGTGGATCTGTTAGGGCAGTATGCTAATTGGAGTGGGTCCAGGGTGTCTGGGATGATGGTGTTGATGTGTGTCATGACCATCCTTTCAAAGCACTTCATAATTACAGATGTTACCTTGAAGTTCTTGGAAACAGGGACAATGGTGGTTAGCTTGAAACATGTTGGGATTACAGACTGGGACAGGGAGACATTGAAAATATTGGTGAAGACACTTGCCAGCTGGTCTGCGCATGCTCTGTGAACGTGCCCTGGTATTCCGAGTGTTAACCTGTTTAAAACTTTTACTCACATCGGCCACGGAGATCGAGTCACACAGTCACCCGGAACAACAGGCGCCTTCATGCAGGACTGTTTTGGTTTCCTCGACACAAGCATAAAAAGGATTTAGTTCGTTTGGGAGTTCTGCGTCACTGGGCATCTCACAGCTGTGTTTCCCTTTGTAATCCGTTATCGTCTGCAAGCCCTTCCACATCTGACACACGTCGAAGCTGGTGTATTAGGAATCCACCTTCCCCCTATATTTCCTTTGCATGTTTGATATCTTGTTGGAGGACATAGTGGACTTTCTTGTATGCATCCTTGTCCGTGTCCAGTTCCTTGTTAGCGGAAGCTCTAGCCTTTAGCCCAGCACAGATATGTCCGTATAGTCACTTTTCACTTATTGATGAACCTCGTGATTAATGTGGTAAACTCCTCAATGCTATTGGATGAATCCCGGGAACATGTCCCAGTCTGTACAAGCAAAACAGTTTTGTAGCCTCACATCTGCTTCATTGGACCACTTCCGTGTTGAGCGAGTGACTGGTACTTCCTGTTTGAGCTGAGTTTGTAAACAGGAAGCAGGAGGATACAGTCATGGTCTGATTTACCAAAAATAGGGTGAGGGGGGGCCTTGTATGCGTTTCTGTGGGTTGAAGGAAGGTGGTCTAGAGTTTTAGTGCCCCTAGTGGAGCAGGAGACGTGTCATAGAAGTGAGGTCGAATGATTTTAAGTCTCCCTATGCTAAAGTCTCCTCCCACCAGAAACGCTGCCTCTGAGTGTATGGTTTCTTGTTTGTTTAGGGCCCCGTACAGTTCACTGAGTGCAAAAGWGGTGTTGGCTTGTGGAAGGATGTAGACAGCCGTGATAATTACGGATGAGAACTCTCTTGGTAGATAAAAAGGTCTGCAGCTCACCATGACGTATTTTATAACAGCTAAGCGAAAGCTCGAGATACCCTTCACATTGGAAGCAGCACAACAGTTGATGTTTATGAAGAGGCGCACCCCTCCCCCTTTGGACTTGAAACCAGTTCTATGTGCATAGATTCAACCAGCCAAGTGTCTACAAGGTTTATAATATTGCAGCTTTTCAAGTCTCTCTGATAGGAGATCTCAAACCAATCTCATCCATCTTATTCTTGAGTGACTGGATATTTGCCAATAAAACAGAGGGGAGTGCTGATCGATTTTCTTCTTCTCAGTCTCACCCGGATGCCAGCCCATCTTCCACGTCTACGTCTGCAGTGTTTAGGTAGCCCATGAAACAAAGGAATTATGTCCGGTGTGAACAAGCGAACAGCTGAGTCGGAGTTGAAGTCGGTTTTAAAGTCAGAATTAGAAATGTAAAGTCAGGTTAGCAACTGTCAATCTGATGTCCAAAAGTGATTGGCGGTACAGATACAAAAACTGTACAGATAAACACAAAAAAAAGTCACTAAATGTCAAAGTCGGGTTGGAACTCGTAAGATGACGGCCTTCTCTATCGGCGCCATCTTTTGCCATCTTTACTACATTAAGTATTTTATGTAGAAGGTCTTTATGGGGCTGTATGAGCTCACAGCAGCACTAACAAATAAAAAAAGTATTTCATGTAGAGGGTCTTTATTCATATGAGGTCAGTATGAACTTAGCACTGGTAGAATGTTCTGGAGTCGTTGATTCCTAATTTAGCAATGTGTTTTTTTGTTTGAAGCTGTGGCTTGTTTGAAGTTGTCACGTTCTGACCCTAGTTCTTTTGTTATTTCTTTGTTTTAGTGTGGTCAGAGCGTGAGTTGGGTGGGTTATCTATGTTCGTTTTTCTATGTTGGTTTTTTCATTTGGCCTGGTATGATTCTCAATCAGAGGCAGGTGTCGTTAGTTGTCTCTGATTGAGAATCATACTTAGGTAGCCTTTTTTCACCTGGGTTTCTTGGGTGGTTTTTTTCCGTGTCAGTGTTTGTCCCACACGGAACTGTTTCGGTTTGTATTTCATGTATCTGTTTTTGTTTCTGTGTTCGTTTGTATTATTAAAATATATTATGGACACATACCACGCTGCGCATTGGTCCGACATTTCTTACTCCTCGTCAGATGAGGAGGAGTACAGCCGTTACAGAAGTACTCAGAGAAGAGCTTCAGTTGTAGAATGCTGTAGTTGTAGAGGTAACTTTAGATTCATGTTATTGCAGTGCTGAAATACGTGTGCATGTTGTGCATTTTCTGTGTCCTGATGCGACAGCAAATATCTCCAACCAACTCTTCCTTGGTGTTTTATCTCCTCGTTTTCCCTCGAGGTCTTCAGTGTGTCTGAGTACTGTGTTTTATGTGGTGTATTGCCTGTGTGTTATGTGCCACTGTGTTGCCCCCCTATGTTGACTGACTGAGCGTGTTAAGTGACCCTCTCTGACTTCCTGTCTAAAGCCACCGGTCTGAGAGGAGATCACCACGATGATCCCAAGAACAGCCTCCTGGGATAAATCCTTATAGCAACACCTGTGCCATGCTTAAATCTGACCCCTATTTCATCTTGACTGATAATTCCCATATAAATTCTATAATGAGAGACTTTAACTGAAGTACAGTTGAAGTCTGAAGTTTACATTCACTTAGGTTGGAGTCATTAAATGATATAAAACATATTGAAGCATTTTGCTTCATGTCTGATTCATTCCTGTAACATATACTGCAGTAAATTCTAAACAGTAGAGAGATGTCATTCTTGTTTTGTCAAGACATTTTACAAAGAAGAAGAAAACATGGTGTAATGCTACCTGTTGTTAGTGTTGTTTAGGTCATTGTTTGCCTGTTGGGTGACAACRTTTGCTAGTGTTATGGAAGAATGAGTTGATTTGAGACATGTATAAAGGGTTTTGGTAGTTTTAGTGCATTTTGGATGTGAAATTAACTGCTGTGCCAAGCTGAAAGTTGTTTAGGAGAACTGTGTGAAGAGTTTGGAAAAAGTGACGTAAGTATTGATAAATGGGTCCTAGCGATTGTAAAAAACTGTAATGAATATCACACACACCAGATTCCACTACCTCTCACCGTCGACATTTAGCCCTCAGCATAATCCTAATATGATCCTGATTATTATACATGAAATAGAAAGCACCTTCAGTTGTGACATTGGTTTATATGTATGGCCGGTATGGAATTACCTACTGTTTCATTATGGTGAAATGTCATCACGCATAATGTCAAATCATAAGTTCACGTTCAAGTTTGACTTGTCACATGCACAAGTACAGTGAAATACTTAACGTGCAAGCCCTACCCAACAGGACAGTATTCAATATCAACAACATAAAAAAGAAATAAAAAGAAAAATACAGGAGAAATAAGACATAAGAGAAGAATCTACAGTATACTGTCTAATCGGCCTTTTTGGATTATGATCCAAGGTTGAGAGATGATATTGTGAAAACGAGTCATCCTAAAGAGTTCACATATCATTAAGGATCATTATTTTTTTGATAAAGATCCTTTTCTGTGGGTTAGCTTTGATTGGTTTATCCAAGGCATGTTACCTAGCTCTGGAGAGGGAGTTGTGTTTGAAACAACAGGCAGAAAGCAGCCTGAAGCCTGATGCAATACCAGACTTAAAAATGCAACACACTATTTCGGGCATGAGCAGAAAAACATTTTTAAGGGGGATTCAGAGAAAACCTAGTGAAAGTTAACCACTACTACTATTCAGCCTCTCGTCCCTCCTTCCTCAGTCAACTGCTATATTTTGCAACCTGATCTCATAGTTTGACTTCAGCATTTGCCGTATTTGGATGAACGCCGATTCTTGACCCGTTACTTCCACGTGGTTACAGGGTTAAAACAGAAACAACTCAAAGGGTTAAGTTTAGGTATTCATTCCAAGTGGTTTTAAGGCCATGGTTCGGGGGAAGGCTCTGAACCTCGTGAGTTTGAGTCCCGTGCTGTGCCACTGTTTTTTTGTGAGCACTGAGGAAAACGTCCTCGGGACCTTTTGAAACATCCGAAGTCAACCGCTTTTTCTTGTGACCAGCCTGATATATTTACCTCCTCTACACGCATCTCTCTTCTTCCTTCCTTCCTTCCTTCCTTTCTCTTTCTGTCATCGCTTGTTCTGTATTTGGAAGGCTGTTTTTCTTTCTGTCCTGTTTTCATCCAGTATAGGCTACATAGACTCAAAGGATTGTTCTCTGATGTTAAATATTGATAAAGCCTTTTACACTAATGAAGAAATAAATACCACACCAGCCCAGAATGCAACCTTATAACAAATACACAGAGGAACGAATACCACACCAGCAGCCCAGAATACAAGCTTTTTGCAATTACACAGAGGGAACAAATATAAGCAGTAGCTAAGAGGCCATATGCAATAACACCTGCAGCCTTGTTTCATAAAAAACAATGCCTAACCAGACAGAACAGCTAAGCTCTTGAGATATTGACCGTCATATTTCAAAAGGCTACATTTTTATAGAAGTCGGAGGGCAATGCTTGCGTCATCATTGTAATTGAAATAGAGATTTAGAACACCATTTCTGTGGATATTAATGTTAATAATAGGAGAGAACTTCATGAGAAAGCAGTGGAATGGGAAATCTTTTTTTTTAGACCGGAACAGTCCGCTCTGGAACATTGAACCACCACTCTGGTTGTCTGGTTCACCTGATCGTTGTCTGACCATCTGATCACGAGACACTCCTGAGAGAATACTGTGTGTGTGTGTGTGTGTGTGTGTGTGTGTGTGTGTGTGTGTGTGTGTGTGTGTGTGTGGTGTCGTGTGTGTGTGTGTGTGTGTGTGTGTGTGTGTGTGTGTGGGGCGAGAGGTGATGAGTGAGAGAGAGAGAGAGAGAGGAACTATTCAGCAGGAGCCCCCAGAGCAGAACAGAGCTTTTGTGGTGAGTACATTATTAATTACCTGCAGCTCAATTCTTTTTTTCTCCTCTTTTATTTATTTATATTCAATTTTGCAAGTTTTTGATTTTATACCGACCATTTCCTCCTCTCTTCTTTCTCTTCTCCGAGCCTCTCTCTTTTTTCACTCCTCCCTCCTGCCCCCCCCCCCCCCCCCACTTCCTATCCATCTCTTGTAACTCTGACTCTCATTCGCTGATGTATTGATCAACTAAAATTAATGATTCATTTTCATTCTGATGCAGAGGGTTTGAACCCAAGACCATACGAGGTGATAGATACCAGGCTGTAGCTGCCAGGTACATCATAAAGACTTTTGGGGATTGTCCTGGTTTACTGATGTATTCTCTACTCATATATCTTTACACATAACTTGATTTGTAGTAACTTGATTTATTAATACTTGTATGTATTATATATGAACACACGTACTGTATGTGTGAAGTACATCAGAGTGTGTACTGTGCAGTATGTTACGCAAGTTGTGTGTCTCTCCTGCAGTGAGAAGCTGAATCCTATCAGGTACTGGTTTAATGCTGAAGTGGCATACCTATTACACACACACACACACGCATGTGGCGGCACACATGCACACACATAAGCATACGCACGCATGCACACACACACACTCACATCAAACATTAATCAAAGACAAACTGTACACATCTCTAATGGGACATACTGTAGAGCACTACAATACACTGTACATTCACTTGAGAAATATTTCGCTTATTTCTGAAACCACATTTCCATACAGTCAATATTGCTATTATTATGTTTTATTGATCCTCCAACCACAAGAGTCTGAACCTGATTGTAACAGTTGGGGAGACCGGGGTTGGTTGTCACACCTTTTTATTAATGGGTGTATTTCTCAYCGCCAGTATATCTTATAAGACTATATTTAATATTAGGAGATATACCAGTGTATTTGGTTGAAATGAGGACCCTTTTTGTCCTCATTACTTATTCCAACATGGAGTTATCAGCCATCAAGCACACTCTGTCCACTTGTAAGTGAAGCCTTTATTTGATATATTTGATATCCATCATAATAAAAAAAAGAGGTAAAAATAAATTCATTGAATGTAACATTTGCTTTGACATTGTAGTATTTGTAGTATTTGCATACCAATGCTTAATGAAACAAACAACAGTAATGGATGAAAATGTAATATTTTGATGAAAGGAAAAAAGTAAAGCTGTAAACTTTTGTGCGAACAACATTTTTGGTAAATTGAAAAAAAGGAATGCTTTCGTGTGTGTCTGTGTGTGTGRCTCTTGCGCATTACGTCAGGTGGCGTGCTGCCCCTCTGTATTTCTGTTGTAGTTGCGTACCATCTCAAACGCCTACAAATAAGTAAAAACTAAAATGTCAATAACCACTGAGCACGGACTAACGCCTAGCGTCTTTTGGACATCTTTGTTTTGTCGATTTTTGGTCTGGCCCTACCAAATCAGAACCAATCATCGAAAAAAAAAAAAGTTCTCATAAGTTTAGACAGTACAMTAAAGTAGAGAAAAAGTAGAGTATAGCTCAGTACAGTACAATAGAGCACAGTAGGGTAATGAAAAGTAAAATGTAGGTCAGTACAGTACAGTACAGTACATTAGAGCACAGTATAATGTACTTGGTACCCTACTGTACTCCACTGAATTAAACTAAACTGTACTGTACATTGCTCTACTCTACTGTACTCTACTGTACTGTGCTGTGCTGTACTGTGCTGTTCAAACTTGTGAAACATAGATGCCTTTTCAACATCCGGAAAATAAGTCTTCTAAACGTCTTTTCAACAGGGGGTTGGTTACATCAGCAGGGGGTTGGTTACATCAAGATTGATCAGTCGTTGATGTCGGTCTGATGAGTTACTCCACAACCTGATTCAAGCATACAGTTTGTGTGGTTTTGATTGGTTTGATGTGATTTGATTGGTTTGATTTGCAGTGTTTTGATTAAAGATACATTTTTACTTCTTTTTTCTTCCATTTCAGTTTAAATGAAAAGGGCAAAAATACTGGGTACTTAGTGACATTTTTCTGAATGCACATAGCTTGTATTATTGCTCATAAAGACTTCATAGTGTGACATTTTTTATTTTAGGGATAACGTGACTTTTGTTCATTGAGTTTGAATTCCATCACATCGAGAGACAAAAACAGGGCAGAAATTGCCCCTCCAGCAGCATATTTGCTCAAATTTACCCTTTCTGAAGTTCAGCCAGTTTTTAATTTCCATTTAGCATCTCTCTGCTCTGCCTACTCACTGACCTTTCATACATTCTCAAACAGCCCTGTCTCTACTCTCTTTTATTAAACTATAGTCACTGATTAAACAACAGCAAAAAGGCAAAGCCTCTCAATCAGTTCTCTTCTCTTTCTCTCGCTCAGACACGGCTTCTCTCAAAAGATAGTGATGTTTGTTAACCACTCTTTTTGTCCCGATCTGCATTCACAATGTGCTTGCCACAGTAAAGGAAAAGAGAAGACTGGAAAAGGAAGAAAAGAGAAGTAGGTGTTTCTTTTATAATGTTGGTAACTTTATTAGAGTGTCTCTTTGTTATAGAGGTGTTGAAATGTATTAGGCCCTTTTGTCTGTGGGTTTTCATCCCTGGTGACAGCTCACTCTGTGGTGGAGCTTGTCTGCTCCACCACAGAGTGAGTTCCATCGCCTCCATTTTGTTCCTGCTGACTGTAATAAGACGCTGTGATCCTCTATAGTCCTCTGACACAGACTCCAAACTTTCCTCATTAATCCTCCCAGTTCATTCAACAGTAGCGTTCTGCTCTGACAGAGTGAGAGGCCAAATACTTCTACAACCACCACAGTATGTGTGTTGGATTTTTTTTTTTTCAATTGTTTCGTTCTGAAGAGAACCATTCTTTTTTTTGGTCCGTTTGACTGTTTTGACCAGAAAAATTAAGTTATGAACTGGTTCGAACCTTTTTAAACCTCTGAAATGGGCTAGTAGTTTACATGCATTGGACAGACAAGTGTAGGCGTGAGATGAGAGAGCCAGAGAGGATGGAGGAGGAGGCTTGACTTGAAGCGCTGGCCATCTTTTTATGACATGCGTTACTTCAATTAGGACCACAGAATTACACCTACGGAGGAGCGGCTTCTATGAAGGAACTTTGAATGTCTTTGAACTTCTGAGAGTTGGCTTAGCATTGGACCAGAGCTAACAAGCTTGTGTGTGCGGAGTGGCACCAGAATTCAAWGAAAAATACGTCTTAACTTTTTGTAGTTAATAAATCCAATGTGAAACATGATAACTATAGTATCCTTAACTAGCATTGAAAAAGTTAATCCGTTCTTCTCTAGTTAAAAAAATAAATACATCTCTCCCTAATTTGTTAATCACACTTGTAACGTCAGTAGGCTAGTCGCTTATGTTTTGGGAGGGGTAGGTAGCCTACACACACTGGCAAAGATTTTCAGCTGGCAGGCAGACACTGGAAGCAGTTGCTGAGTGAAAGAGTGAGGGCTTTGCATAGGCGCTTTGTTGCATTTTTTTGTGGGACTGGGAAAAAATGCTCGTAACATAAAATAATGTTATTAACCGGTCCCCATCCTTTTAAAATAAAGGTTCTGTTCCGGAACTGTATAGATCACTTTTGTTCCTGGTTCTGATTCTGTTTCTAAAAATGTTTTGTACTTTTCCAGTTTTCAGTTCCGTTCCCTGAACCGGTTCTAACCCCTGGTGTGTGCTTGCATGCCTGTGTGTGTCTTCGTTTCAGAGTGTACTGTAMATGTGCTCCAATGGATCCCTTGCCATGCTTGTCTACACTCATATTATTTGGTCGTCAGTGCACCCCCTCCCTCTTCCCCAACACCACAGCAGCTTGTSAACTGCTGTACTTTCGCCTTAGATTCATACTCTCACCTGCCTCTCCCRCCTCTGCCTCCCTGCATGCACACCTGTATTCCTCTTTACCTACCTACTTGGATTCTAGTGCACCTGTGAGCTAGGCTCCTGTTTAAGGAAGGAACTCCAAACATGGAATAGAGTGAATGAGGCACAGCTGAAACTTATTCTGTTGAGAGACAGGGAGGTAGCTAGTGTTGTCATCCTGAGCTGGGTTTGGACCCTTGGTATCTTTTGTATGGTATGTATGAACCACTTGCTTTTGCTTATTGGTTAGTATGATCTGCGGAGCCCTTTCCTCCAGCCAAGGACCAAATGCGCCCTCTTTAGCCTAATGGGTGGAATGTTATTAATATTTTACATAATTTTGTAATTATTAAATATGTATATTAACGACAYAAATCCAGTGTTTCTATGTCAAACAGTTTTGTTATATTTCTGTTGTCTGTGATGTATATAAAGTGTAATTTTAGGATGCAAACTCTAAATTGAATACATTTCAATGCTATATCTGACATGCTACAAGTGWCTTCTTTTTTAAGCCCATAACCATGTGTGTGAGGTGTATAGATTTGTTTAAGACTACCAAGAATCACTCTGTGGGAGCCTGATTTAGCCCAATGTAGTAAAAGGTTAAATGTTTGTTAATCTGACTGAGGCTGTACAGATGTAGGATCTTAATTTGATCACTCTTTTGTTGCTGAGAATGTTCCTGCACAGCAGGAAATGCAAACTTMTAGTGTATTCAAGGTTTATACAGGCTTTCTAAAGTTTGTAATTTCCACTTTAAAATGTGAGATTTTCCCTAACAAAAAATGTATCAACCTCTACAAAAATGGTCCATTAATTATAATCCACATAATAATTCACGTGCTCAAATTAAGATCCTACATCTGTATTCAACACCTGATGGTGTTCAACACACTCTAGTGTTGTTTTGAGGTGTTATTGGTTTTGTGGAACAGTTTTACAAATGTTACAATCTAAAGTCCATTGCGTTGTGATTATGTCAATAATAATAGTATGGTAGGTGAACCAGCCTTGAGTGAACAATTGTTTTTGTAGTCTTACTGTATATTGCTTATTTCTAAAGGATTTTCCCTTTCCAATTCATCCTCCCAAACCGGTCATGTTGAATATGATATATTTTCTTGAAAGAACACTCTTATCTCCTTCCTTGTATGGTTCTTATCGAAAGAGGGTTTMATAGATATCAGTGAATTAATGAAAGGAAGATGGAAAGCAGACATTGAACTCTGATCAACTGCTCCACTTTCGAAGGCTTGAGAAGACAAACAGAAAACCTCCCTTTCATCTTCTATCTGAAATGTATCTATATCTGCAGCTAATTGGATGGTCACGCTCATAATTGTTCATTATTAAGGCCCCTCATTTGTCGGTCCAGGCCTTTGTTAGGGTGGTGATATGTGATCCTCTGTAATAACTGTGTGTCGTTATTGGACACCGCTGGGTTCTATAGTGATGGGGGTCGGGGGGTTGAAGAGACTGTCTTGTCCATGTGATGTTCATCRCTGCTAAATGTTTCTCTCCTGATGGTGCAATGAGTTATGTTGATTTAGGGCAGGGTAGGCAACCCTCATCCTGGAGTGCCACAGGCACTTCATGTTTTTGATTGATCTGACCTGGAAGACCAGGTACACTATATATACAAAAGTATGTGGGCACCTCTTCAAATTTGCGGATTCMGATATTTCAGCCACACCCATTGCTGGCCGGTGTATACAATCGAGCACACAGCCATCGCCTTACTAAGGAGCTCAGTGACTTTCAACGTGGAACCGTCATAGGATGCCACCTTTCCAACAAGTCAGTTCATCACATTTCTGCCCTGCTAAAGCTGCCCCGGTCAACTGTAAGTGCTATTGTGAAGTGGAAACGACTAGGAGTAACAACTGCACAGCRGAGACGTGGTAGGCCACACATGCTCACAGAACGTGGCCGCCAAGCGCTGAAGCATGTGACGRGTAAAAATCGCCTGTCCTCGGTTGCAAAACTCACTACCGAGTTCCAAACTGCCTCTGGAATCAACGTCACCACGTCAACACAAGTAATGTTCGTCGGGAGCTTCATGAAATGGGTTTCCATGGCCGAGCAGCCGCACACAAGCCTAAGATCACCATGCGTAATGCCAAGCGTATGCTGGAGTGGTGTAAAGCTCACCGCCATTGGACTCTTGAGCAGTGGAAATGCGTTCTCACACTTCACCATCTGGCAGTCCAGCGGACGAATCTGGGTTTGATGGATGCCAGGAGAACACTATCTGCCCCAATGCATAGTGCCAACTGTAAAGTCTGATGGAGGAGGAATAATGGTCTGGGGCTGTTTTTCATGGTTCATGCTAGGCACCTTAGTTCCAGTGAAGGGAAATCTTAACGCTACAGCATACAATAACATTCTAGACGATTCTGTTCTTCCAATTTTGTGGCAACAGTTTGGGGAAGGCCCTTTCCTGTTTCAACATGACAATACCCCGTGCACAAAGCGAGGTCCATACAGAAATGGTTTGTGGAGATCGGTGTGGAAGAACTTGACTGACCTGCACAGAGCCCTGACCTCAGCCCCAATCGAACACCTTTGGGATGAATTGGAACGCCGACTGCGCGATAGGCCTAATCGCCCAACATCAGTGCCCGACCTCACTAATGCTCTTGTGGCTTAATGGAAGCAAGTCACTGCAGCAAAGCCTACTCAGAAGAGTGGAGGCCGTTATAGCAGGAAAGGGGGGACCAACTCCATTTCAATGCCCATGACTTTGGAATGAGATGTTCGATGAACAGGTGTCCACATACTTTTGGTAATGTAGTTTATGTTGAATTTAGGCAATCACTGAACTGATCAATTAGCTTAGTTGGTCAAGTGTGGTGCCTAGTTGGAACAAAATCCTGCAGTAACTGTGGCACCCCAGGAACAGGGTTGCCTACCCCTGGTGTAGGTTTGAGTTAGTTACTGTAGTTTTTCATAATGTACTACTGAAGCACTCATACATTTCTTGTTCAATGAGGTCCTCCTCAGATAAATATAAAAGTCCCTACATGAGAGTTAACAAAGTCCTCTGAATGTCAGCATAATGAGAATAGTTCATGAATTTGGGGAAATTGACTTTGTCATTATCCCCAAAGAGGTAGGTCTTCCAGGATATTTGACCTGATTTCACTACTGATTTCAGTAGTTCCTTTGTTTATTTTACGTTCTCTCCTTCTCTTCCTCCCTCAGAGCGGGGAAGGGGGTATTCTCAGCCATGAAGCTCGGCAAGACCAAGAGCTCCAAGGATGACCACAAGAAAGGTAGGCTTTTACTAATCAGCTGCCCATTGAGATTTTGATAAATTGAATCAGGTGTGTTAGAGCAGAGATAGAGAGACCTGTAGCTCTCCAGGAAGAGGGTTGGCCTCCCCTGGCATATAGTAACATAGGTTATTGTGATGGCACCCCCAAGATGAGCCAGCCATCTTGGACATGGAGGATCTGAACAGGAAGGCCATGCGTCTGGGAGGGGTGGGGGGTCTGGACCCAGACTGCATCTCCCTGGCCTCCGTCACTGCCGTCACCACCAATGTCTCCAACAAGAGGTCTGTGTACTTATTTATGTACTTACTTATTGTACATCTGTTACTGCAACGATCCATTCACCCTTTATAACACTCTTATTCCTGTTTATAACCCATACTACAGTACTAGTTGAGTAAATTAGCAAACTGCAGGCTGTAGCAGTCATTAGGAAAAGCTCTGATTTGTGTGCCTTGACTCTCTCAGATCAAAGCCTGATATCAAGATGGAGCCTAGTTCTGGGAGGCCTGTGGATTACCAGGTGAGATGAGGGAAAGAATCCACCCCAATCCCCCCCCCCCAAAATATCTAAAAAGAACTAAAACATGTTTTATTGTCACATACACCAGATAGGTGCAGTGAAATGTGTTGTTTTACAGGATTAGCCATAGTAGTACGGCACCTCTCGAGCAAATTAAGTGCCTTGCTCAAGGGCACATTGACAGATTTTTCAGCTCATGTATTTGATCCAGCGACCTTTCGGTTACTGTCCCAACACTCTAACCGCTAGGCTACTTGCCACTCAAAAAATGTGTTGTTTTGCAGGTTTAACCATAGTAATAGGCTCGCCCAAAAAACGTTTTTAAAAACTGTTAAGTTCTAAAATTAGGAAATGTATTTAAATCATGGTATGTTCTGATTCATTTCTAGGCAATAACAAACATATTGTTAAATTAGTATGGTACAATGTCATTGTTTGTACAGGTGGCTGTCCCAAACCTGACTCCTAAACTTAATGTTTGGAAATAAAGCAATTCATGATTATTTTTTATCTAACACTATTATTTCAATAGAACACCCTTCTTTGTCTACACCCATTCAGCATTGTTCACACCCTCTTAAGCCTTAGCCCCACCCATCTCTTTAAGGCTTGATACAACCGCTCTGTACTAACTTGCCAGCTACTTCCAGAGATCTAAGAGAGAGAGAGAGAACAGCTCACTGAACATTACTCGCCCTATCGCGTTCAGAGCGCACACTGGACGCTCTGGCCAATAAGTAGAGTTGTTCAGAAAGTTCTGACCTCACAACTACAGTCAAGCACCCAAGCTAACTGGCTAACATTGGCTAGCTACTTCCAGACAGATAATGAGAGAACACCCCACTCTGACCATTTTACTCGCCCTAGCAGAGCTGGTTAGGCTTTTTTCATGTTATCCAGAGCGTTGGTGACTGTAACTGTGCTGCTGGCAACAATTTAATTATGCTTTGTTGCCAACGTTTACTGACACCGGACATATTCAACGGGTGTTGAGTGTTCAAAAATGCATCAGTTATTCTGCTGAAATGTGAAATGTGAGATAAAGTCTAGATGCTTTTTATAGTGGAGATCAAGTTTATAAATTGCTTGGCTGGGCTGATGAGATTGCGCAGTCTCAGTCTGGATTGCGCAGTCAAATGGAACAGAGTAAATAGGCATTTTAATGTTATAGATTTAGCCGGTGGTAACCTGTGGAATAGACACCGMCTGGAATGCGGTTTTAACCAATCTGCATTCATGATTAGACCCACCCATTGTATAATGTACTGTACTGTGCTCTACTGTACTCTACTGTGCGGTACTGTACTCGAGTTTACTCTACTTGAGTTTCTTACAATTGAAGAAAGGGCCCATGGACCAATGTCCTGGTATAAATCTTGGTCTTTGCTCCTGATCCCTATACTACTTACATGGTTTGAGTCACTTTGGTCAACTCTGAGTTCAACTCGGGATAACCGGTACCACGAAAGTGGCTCACCTTTTAGCCAGGTACATTTATATGGCAATGAATCATTCAGAACTAACCTGCAGGCTAACTCAGGGCTAACTGAGTGTCTGAGCAACTAGTTGAGGACCAATAAAATCATATTCCCTCCCTCTCACAAAGATTGCACCATCAATCGCCTTAATTTGGGGAAGATGACTGATGTCTTGGAAATTCTAAAGAGAGACTGTAGATTCTTCAAACAACAACCTTTATTGTAAGATTAGCAAAAAATGGAGCAATCAACAATCACTCATAGTTCAGAGTTAAATGCCCAACGAACAGAGTTGGCTCTCGGCTTTTATAGAAAGTCCAACCTCTTTGTCTATGTGGCAGTTAGCAGATGTGTGCAAACAGGGGGGAGGAACATGGTTTATGAAAGGCTTTTAGCTTGTCTGTGCAGATTAAGATAACTGACCATTGTTTGTTTCTTCCTGCAAGTTTCCACAAAGAGGAGTTCCAGCAGATAGTACAAACGGGATGTCACATACTGCAGTCGCACCCGGCTCTTATCTGTACGCCCAGACTTATGACTAAGTCACACAAGACAAGCCTGCATCAGCAAAAAAAAAACACTAGCATATAGCAATGGACAATTCTCTAAGTAAAAACAGTATAGTATATCTAATTTTGTCATTTTTCGTGACATTTCCTCCCTTTTGAGACTAAGTCTCAACCTAATGGAAAGTTACTTATAAGCATTTTCATCAAACAAGTATTAAAAACAAAGAGAGTCACACACTCCATATATATTACCTCCCAGTATTTTATTGGGTAAAAAAACGCCAATGTTTCTGTGCCTTCAAATTACTGGGTGGTTTTATATATGGAGTGTGCGACTTTCTTTGTTTTATAGCTTACAGTTTATTCCCTGCTAATCAGCACCTCTACACTAAATAATTTCCCCTTGTTGTGCGCCAGCTGATGCTTTTCATCAAACAAGCATTAACATGARTTGGAAAGTGGGATAAGGAAAGACTTCCTTACACTTAGTACATTACAATTGTAAATTACCTCTGTCATTGAGTTTCAAACCTTCACATAGTGCAGTTCATTCTCAGAAGAGGACAGGAACATATGAATCAAACATCAGTACACGCTTCATCACCACACACAAGGCAATCACTTCATTTATACCCTGACCCTGGGTATAGTCACCTATCAATTGTAGTCACCTATCATTTGGTCACCTATCATTTGGCGCATAGTCACCTATCATTTGGCGCACTCTGCAGGAGATGTGATGCTACTACTACAGCGAACTTAGCCTCCGGTTACAAATACATTTGCACATAAATCATTCCAATAATTATTTATTTTATGTACAATAATAGTGAAGACATCAAAACTATGAAAAAACACATACTAAATCTTGTAGTAACCAAAAAGATTTTATCAAATCAAAATATATTTTATATTTGAGATTCTTCAAAGTAGCCACCCTTTGCCTTGATGACAGCTTTGCACACTCTTGGTATTCTCTCAACCTCTTAATTTGTGGAATTTCTTTCCTTCTTAACGCGTTTGAGCCAATCAGTTGTGTTGTGACAAGGTAGGGGTGGCAAACAGAAGAGAGCCCTATTTGGTAAAAGACCAAGTCCTTATTATGGCAAGAACAGCTCAAATAAGCAAAGAGAAACGACAGTCCATCATTACTTTAAGACATGAAGGTCAGTCAATCTGGAAAATTTCAAGAACTTGAAAGTTTCAAGTGCAGTCGCAAAAACCATCAAGTGCTATGATGAAACTGTCTCTCACGAGGACGGCCACAGTAAAGGAAGACCCATAGTTACCTCTGCTGCAGAGGATAAGTTCATTAGAGTTACCAGCCTCAGAAATTGCAGCCCAAATAAATATCACAGAGTTCAAGTAACAGACACATCTCAACATCAACTGTTCAGAGGAGACTGAGTGAATCAGGCCTTCATGGTTTAATTGCTGCAAATAAACCACTACTAAAGGACACCAATAATAATAAGAGACTTGCTTGGGCCAAGAAACACGAGCAATGGACATTAGACCGGTGGAAATGTGTCCTTTGGTTGCAACCGCCATGCCTTTGTGAGACGCAGAGTAGGTGAGTGGATGATCTCTGCGTGTGTGATTCCCACCGTGAAGCATGGAGGAGGAGGTGTGATGGTGTGGAGGTGCTTTGCCTGTGACACTGTCAGGAATTTATTTTGAATTCAAGGCACATTTAACCAGCATGGCAACCACAGCATTCTGCAGTGATACGCCATCCCATCTGGTTTGCGCTTAGTCCCACTATCTTTTGTTTTTCAACAGAACAATGACCCAACACATCTCCAGACTGTGTAAGGGCAACTTAACCAAGAAGGATAGTGATGGAGTGCTGCATCAGATGACCTGGCCTCCACAATCACCCGACCTCAACCCAATTCAGATGGTTTGGGATGAGTTGGACCGTAGAGTGAAGGAAAAGCAGCCAACAAGTGATCAGCGTATGTGGGAACTCCTTCAAGACTGTTGGAAAAGCATTCCAGGTGAAGCTGGTTGAGAGAATGCCAAGAGTGCGCAAAGCTGTCATCAAGGCAAAGGGTTACTACATGATTCCATATGTGTTCTTTTGTAATGTGGATGTCTTCACTGTTATTCTACAATGTAGAAAATAGTCAAAATTAACAAAAACCCTTGAATGAGTAGGTGTGTCCAAACGTTTGACTGGTACTGTACATAGTTATAAACATACTTAAACATGCTCATGTCAATTGTACTGTATTATCCAGAAGGCCATATGTATTGATGCACTTTAACATTAGAAATATGATAACATGGTAAATCAAAACCCCTTCTATCACCGTCCCCATCATAGCTATACAACCCAAATTTAGAATGACAGTCCTTAGTGCTTCACTTTGAGTCTATCACGCAAATTCAAGACCCTCAACTTAGTGGTTTGTTAATGACAAATCGGTATCTCAATGCATTTCAATCTAAATTACAATAAGCTTCCTAGTGTGTAGACCTCCAAAATCAACATGATACCCCAAATAAACAGTTTAGGGCAACCCTAAATCAATTTACAGGCACAGTTGTCCACCCCCTTCCATCTTGGCAATCTTCTTCTGGCATTTCTTCCTGTTCTGCTTCAGATAGTGTTTCAGTTCGTCAGTTCGTTTCAAAGTGGATGGCCCTTGAGGATGTCTCCGCCACTGTCCTTTACAGTCCATTATGCCTTGTCCATTTCCCCACCAGTACACCAGCAGCATGAGAAACGTTTGGACAGGATCTCTCTCCATGCTCACTCCACGTGGACTTATATCGCACTCCTGAGAGAAAAGACATGAGAGAAAAGGCAGTTAAATAGCTTCGACTGGATGCTGTGTACAGGTTGTCGGCTTGGACTCAGGTCTCACAGTAGAATTGGTGAAGGGTAAGGTCATAGTGTACACATTTTTCGCCAGAAGAGAGAAGAGAAGGAAGGATGGAGGAATGAGGGGTAGTAGAGAGGAAAGAAAAAAAAGCTTCAGTAAGGATACAATTAGAGGATAGTGTGAAGGCTGGGTGGGATGAACAGAATCTAACAGCTCATTAACGTAGCCTAACTGCAAACTGCATAAACTCTGAGTCTCCCCTGCTAACAACAGCAAACTGACCTAGATACAGTAATGTACCCGTCTCTGTGACCAGAAACCACAACATCGCACACCGACTGAGATGTTCACAGCAGGGATAATTAACCCCGAGGGACAGAAGTCGCCTCTGTATTCTAAACCTCCAGTCTGAGTTGTCGTCTTGTTTGTTTCACGCCGTACCCTTTTATTATGGTACTTTCATTCACATTTGGGTGGAATGTTTTGGAATTAAATGATTCCCTCCATGCTTATTCCCTCCTMATTCCGATAATCCTCCAGCTGGATTTCCGGAACACCTGGGTTTTACAGAAAATGTTCTGTTACGTTGCAACCCTAATGCTAATATGTCCCATTAGATTAGCATCACAGTCGTTGAGGCCAGGCAGCTGGTTGGCCTTAACATGGACCCTGTGGTCTGTGTGGAGATTGGGGACGACAAGAAGTACACCTCCATGAAGGAGTCCACTAACTGCCCCTACTACAATGAGGTAAGTGCATCTCTCTCTCTCTTTCTCTCTGTCTCTCCCGCTCTCCCTTCCTCCCCTCCCCTCTCTCTTCTACATTGTGTGTAATTGAGTTGAAAAAGTGAGAAGAGCAGCCAGTCTCAGTTCAGAGGCTCCAGCACCAGCCTGGCTGTGTTCAGATCAAAGCCACTGCTCTGGGCTCAACAGGAATCCTTTCTGCCTTGAGCTATGCACATTGCACTCTTATTTCACGAGAGGGAGGCTGAGCAAAACGTCAAAGCATTATTCAGTTGGTGTCCTGATCCCGCTAGACATTAGTCTGTAATAATTCCCCTTGTATTCAATTCAATTTACCTGGACGTGACTCCGAATTGATTCAAAAGAAAGAATGTTAATTTGATCATTGTTGGTTGTATTCTGTTAGTTATTCACCTCAAGCATTAGTGATGGGGGGGGAAACAATACAGTTACAAATCGGGGTATTATTTTGGACGATATATTATGTCGTATTGTTTTGGCAATATCGCAATATTATTTTTGCGCTCGTTTTTTCCTTCATGGCCTGTTCTCCATCTTCTTTCTAAATAGGGAATGTATTTTCAGCACTTTTATTTCCGTGGCTGATCAAAACTCATTTTCTCATGGCTCTCTCTTGTCCCTCTGCACCAGGCATATGGTGAGCAATATTTCTGGATCATCGAATCGCATTTGAAATCCCTGTATCYAACCGCACTACATATAGAATCGTGAGAATCGTGAGAATGGCAATACGTATCATATCGGCACATAAGTATCCACATACTGTCCACAATGTCTATACACCACATATACAGTATATATATTTATACTCCGGACTCCAACGCTGCTCATACTAATATTTCTTAATTCCATTCTTATATTTTTTAGATTTGTGTGTATTGTTAGATAGTACTGCACTGTTGGAGCTTGGAAAACTAACATTTCACTACAKCCACAATTCAAAATTKAAAAWACACTCACATCTGAGCTATCTTTTTTGCAGGTGCATGGTAACAGTTGAATAAGATGACAAAAAAGAAGAAACGAAGGCCCTGAGGCCGATACGTAAAAGCTTATTAAAGAGCAGCGATACTAGCAAGAGCAGTGTGCGGGTTTCTTTTTTCTCTCTCACTACACCCGCAATAACACCTGCTAAATATGTGTACGCGACCAATACAATTTGATTTGCTTTTATAATATCGTATCGTGAGGTCCCTGGCAATTCCCAGCCCTGTCAAGCATGTAGAAACGTGTTGTGTGGCATGATCAATGAATCCTTCAGGGGTTGATTAATTCAATTCAACCTTTGAATCTACTGAACTCAATGGAATGATCATACAATACATTAGTAAATTGACAGAAAGGAAGGCTACTGTATCTGTCACATCACATCATGCCTTCTCTTCTCCCCACAGTATTTTGTCTTTGACTTCCACGTCCCACCAGATGTCATGTTTGACAAGATCCTGAAGCTCTCAGTAAGTGGCTCTTCTACACACACACACACAGACGTTCAATCGTTCTCTTGATAGTAACAGCCTTTGAGCATGAAATCAACATTTCATCCTTCTCCCACACATTCTTAATCCTACTCCACTGCTCTGTACTGCTTCCAAAACATCCGTTCAGGCTCTGTAGTCCATATGTATGTCTAATGTAGCCCATATGTTTGCAGTACATCATCTTCTCTCTCTCTCTCTCTCTCTCTCTCTCTCTCTCTCTCTCTCTCTCTCTCTCTCTCTCTCTCTCTCTCTCTCTCTCTCTAACTCTCTCTCTCACCAGGTGATCCACTCTAAGAACCTGCTGCGAAGTGGCACCTTAGTTGGCACTTTCAAGTTGGATGTTGGCACAGTCTACTCCCAGCCTGGTAAGTGGTAAGGTCCTGAGACTGGCACATGGGTGATGTTGATGGTTGCCATGGTCATATTTAGAATTATTTTGAATTCCTGTAAGTTGTTGAAAGAATGATTGACTTTTGGATTGATACTTGTCTGTCACAGAGCACCAATTCTACCGCAAGTGGGCCACACTGTCTGACCCTGATGACATCACAGCCGGCTGCAAAGGTTACATCAAGTGTGACATCGCCATGGTGGGGAAGGGGGACAACATCAAGTCTCCCCACAAGGCCAACGAGACGGATGAAGACGACATAGAAGGGTAAGAGAACGTTTTATTCGGGCAATAGAATGTTYTAGAAGGGTTATACAATGCTCCAGTGGTCAGAAATGTTGTAGAATGCTAATACAATGTTGTAGAGTGGTCAGAGAATGTTGTGGAATGGCAATACAATGTGCAGGGGGGGTCAGGGGTTAAATAAAAAAAGTCTGGAGAATGTTATCAAGGGGTTACGATGAGACAAAATCAGGCGTACAACTGTTTTTCAACCTTTTGTTTCTGGTCAGGAACCTCCTTCTTCCGGAGGGCGTTCCCTTGGAGAGGCAGTGGGCGCGGTTCTACGTGAAGATCTACCGAGCCGAGGGCCTTCCCAAGATGAACACCAGCATCATGGCCAACGTTAAGAAGGCCTTCATAGGGGAGAACAGAGACCTGGTGGACCCCTACGTACAAGTGCTCTTCGCCGGACAGAGAGTAGGTCAACCACTACTCAGGAGGTCCTGACTTCTCCATACCATGAACCTGAAACTGTCTGTTTCATTTCTTTACTTGATAAACAAAAGAGACAAATAGCATTACACAATGGATCACAATCACATTATAAACACAGTACACATTTGCATAATATGAGGTGTCAGTGGAAGAGTTGAATGGGTGTCCATCCAAACGTATGTTGATGTTATTTCCTCCAGGGGAAGACGTCGGTCCAGAAGAGTAGTTATGAGCCGATCTGGAATGAGCAGGTGGTCTTCACGGAGATGTTTCCTCCGCTCTGCAAACGCATGAAGGTCCAGATAAGAGACTCCGACAAAGTCAATGACGTCGCCATAGGAACACACTTCATTGACCTGCGAAAGATCGCCAACGATGGCGACAAAGGTGAGGTGATATCTGCCCCAACCATAGCTCAAAAGTATAATATTGACAGGGCATCAGGTCAATCCAATCTTGTTGGAGCACATTGGTCATTTTGGTATTCGGCCGTTTTTACCAAGACATTAGAGGGCTTTGACCCAAATGATTAAAGAAAGTCAACAATAGTTTGCTGCTCCTGCCCGACACTACACAGAACCTTTCTCAGAACCCTGTTCCTTGTTTAATTCTCCTGTCATCCTCCATCCCTCCTCTCCTCACCCAGGGTTCCTGCCAACCATGGGCCCAGCCTGGGTCAACATGTATGGCTCCACCCGCCAGTATACTCTGATGGATGAGCACCAGGACTTGAATGAGGGGCTGGGGGAAGGCGTGTCCTTCAGGGCCCGCCTCCTCATCTCCGTTGCCGTGGAGATCCTGGACACCACCTCCACGGAGATTGTAAGCTCCACCGAGGTGCAGGTGGAGCCTGTCTCTAACATCTCAGAGGTGAGTGCTGATTGGCTGGTGACTATCCATTGGTTGCCAAGTATGTCTGAGGTGAGTGCCATTGGCTTTTCCTTTCAAAAGGGAGTGTACATTGGCTGGCTATCATTGACTCACACCTCACCTCACACTACAGTACTATGTTCAAACTTTCCATTATATTTACCTTTCATGACCTTTCTCATCCCCATTAATTCGGATTATGAGGAATAGGACTATTGGGAGAAACTGCCAAACTATTGAGTGTCCCCAAATCTTTTCAGTTAAGATACATACAACCCTACGCGTCTTCAGCTTTGCCCTTTGACCCTGCCTATGACTTCCTGACCTCGCCATAAACAGTCAGTGGTTAGATGTCTCCATTCTGTTGTTATACTACATTGCATGGACATTATATTGCTGTTAAAGTTGTCAACTGACCATTAGGGAAATCAGTAGGCAGTGTTACCACAGGCTAAACATTAGCTTTCCCAACTGTCCCCTAGCTGTCTCTTTGTTTAGCTAGTGCCTCCCTAATGTCTCCCTTGGGTGCGGTAAGTTGTTGATATCAGTTTGACTATATGCCAGGTGCAGGTGTAGCTATCACCCCTTAGCCTAGAGGAGAGGGCGGGAGAGAGGGAGAGAGATTAACGAGGCGAGCCCTAACGTGCTCAACATCTCAATCGGTACTGACTTAAAAAATAAATTGTTTGATTAAAAAGAAAAACCTGTGTGACGGTAACTGAGACGGTATTTGTTTATTTAGCCTACTGTGTGTGTGAGTTTAAGGTCAAATGGGGGTTGGTTCTACCTTTGATTTGTATTCTGTTGTTTACTTTGTCTTCTTTATTCTGTCGTTCAGAGTGTCACAGGGAAAATAGAGGAATTCTTCCTGTTTGGTTCCTTCCTGGAGGCCACCATGATCGACAGGAAGATCGGCGATAAGCCAATCAGCTTCGAGGTCACAATAGGTAAGTACTACACTCAAGGGCATACAGTAATAGCTTGACCGACTCAATTGTCATAAGTATTTGTCTAAAAAGAGAGTACTCAATGATTTGTATGTTTGGCATGTAAATAACACAAACAATAGCACAATTGCCATGGACCCCACAATATGATATTGTCACGATATTTAGGTGCCGATATGTATTGCTATTCGATACTGCAATTTATTTWTTWRATTTTTTTCAATAACACACAATTCTACTACTCTATTTTCCCCATTTCCTTCTCCCAGGCAACTACGGCAACCAGATAGATGGAGTGAGCAAGCCCTCGGCAGCTAAGAAGAAGAAGAAAGAGGGAGGAGGAGGAGGAGGAGGAGGAGGAGGAGGAGAGAGTGATGAGGAGGAGTCAGAGCTGATCCAGCAGAACTCCAGTGAGGACGAGGCGGATGATGATGGGGACCTGGTGTCTGTGTCCTCCACCCCTCCCATGAAACCTGTCATCACAGACAGGTCAGAGGGGCAGGGGTTCAAGGGTCAGGGGTCATCAGTGGTGGTTGGGTCATGTTCCATTAGTTCCTCCTGGGTCACAGCTAAAGCCTTAGTTCTGCTTAGAAATATTGATTTGCTGATGGGGTGTCACAACTAAAAAAAGTCAGGGTACCACTTGGTCTAGATCTTCTTTATTCATAGAATAAGATACAGTATGTATACCAAAATACTCTAACATAAAATAATGGAGATAAAAGAATACAAAATGAAAAAAAAGAGAAATATAAAAMAAATCAGTTTCTTTGATCTCATTCTCTGAGGGACTCTGATAATGTCAACTCTCTTCCTCTCCCCTGTCAGATAAGAGCTGATAGGATCACATCTGTTCTACACAGCCTAGAAAAGGTTCTTTAGTTTTATTTGTGCCAAACTTTAGGAACTACTTCCACCTGCCCTACTTTGAGAAGAAGCCGTGTATCTACATCAAGAGCTGGTGGCAGGACCAAAGGAGACGACTTTACAATTCCAACATCATGGACAAGATCGCTGACAAACTGGTCAGTAATCACTCATGTTGAATGTGCACCATTGTGCAGGATAATATGTTAATTAATCCCAAATAACTCAAGGTATTACATTCTCAGAAAAAAGGGTTCCAAAATGGTTCTATGGCTGTCCCCATAGGAGAACCCTTTTTTGGTTCCAGGGAGAACCCTTTTGGTTCCACGTAGAACCCTTTTGGGTTTCATGTAGAACTCTCTGTGGAAAGGGTCCAACATGGAACCCAAAAGGGATCTACATGGAACCAAAAAGGGTTCTTCAAAGTGTTTTCCTATGGGAACAGCCGAAGAACCCTTTAAAGTTCTAGATGGCACCTTTTTTTCTAAGAGTGTATTGGATCTGATGCCCTTGTTTGTGTGTTGTGTCTGACAGGAGGAGGGTCTGAATGACGTGCAGGAGATCATTAAGACAGAGACAGCCTATCCAGAGCGCAGACTCAGAGGGGTGCTGGAGGAACTCGGCACTGGCTGCAAGTGAGATAACATTACTGATACGACAACCATAATCAATTCATAATTACTTTTTTATTTGTACCTTTAACTCTGCATTGTTGGAAAAGGACCTGCAAGTAAGCCTTTCACTGTTAGTCTACACCTGTTGTTTAGTAAGTATTTGACAAATAACATTTGATTCGATTTTGATTTGATCCTACAGTGACTGGAGTGCCATAGCCAGAGACACAGTGATGCCAGCCAAAGTATCTTCTTTAAGTGTCTCTGTGTTTTTACCTTTCAGTCGTTTCGTCACGTTGGCCAACAAGGACCAGAACCAGGCAGGCAGAACCAAACTGGACAAAGAGAGACTCAAGTCCTGCATGAGAGAGATGGTACAGCGCTGCTCTGAGAGAGTGATGGAGAGAGTTGCTGTGGTTATGAATCTATCCTTATGTAGCAGAGGGCGGGAGTGTGTATAATGTAATATCCTTCTCTATAGGAGAGCATGGGCCAACAGGCCAAGCTGATTCGCTCCCAGGTGAAGAGGAACACAGTGAGAGACAAACTGAAGATGGTTCAGAACTTCCTGCACAGGCTACGTTTCCTTGCCGACGAGGTACAGATTCTGTTACACTCAACTTTATTTATAACACATTCTAGGTGCATCGACAGAGAAACTGATAGAGAGAGCACAGGCAACCTCAGAAGAACATTCGGCAACCTCCCGTCAGTGGATCCTAACTCTCCCTTATAAGACACTAGCATAATAATAACCGATCGCTTTGTACAGTTAAGAGCGCCACTGTGAACTAATGAACTGTACACTCATAAAATGTCATTCACTTTTAGAAATAGTGTGCGTCCTTGTGGATATCAATGTCATTTATGTTATGCCCAGGAGTTTCAGCCTGTATTGACCACTATGTGGTTGTCAATAAAACGTTGAACCTATATCCTCTGTACCCTCCAGCCCCAGCACAGTATCCCGGATGTGTTTGTATGGATGATGAGTAACAGCAAGCGTATCGCCTACGCCCGCATCCCCTCCAAAGACATCCTCTACTCCATCGTAGACGAGGAGACAGGCAAGGACTGTGGCAAGGTCAAAGCTGTCTTCCTCAGGGTACGTGAACCTTCTTGGTTCTCTCCGCCTTCTCCGAGGGATGCCTGCACGACACAATCAAGGCAGGAGCATTGGAAACACACAAATAAAAGTACCACAAACACAATCATAGAAAAAACAACCACATTACTCAGTAAAAGCGTCCCTCTAACAACAATGTGAATTGCCAGAAAGGCACCAATGCGTCCAACTGTAGGGTATCCCGAAGATTTTTCTATAAGTTAGGTACAACATTTCAAGAGTGACCGGGTATGGTCTCTCGTGCTTCTATAGGTTAGTAACAATGTTAGGTAATGTGGCCGTTTTTGCAAGAAGGATTTATAAATGTACAGAATGCAATGTCAGAGAGGGCCAGCCTACTTTCTGATAGAGAATGAAGTGATGAGTGCAAAAACTGTGATAAAACAATTCACTGATGAAAGTCCATTTGCTTTAGTGTTGCTCTTGTACGTCTGTGACGTTGTGTCTCTAGAACCCAAGCTAAGACGAAAATGTCACTATAGCTGAGGAAAGTTATAAAAAATGTCCTTATAACGTCGCTGTAACGTTTGTGTCCCCAGCTGCCTGGTAAGAAGGGGTTTGGTCCAGCGGGGTGGACAGTGCAGGCTAAGATGGAGATGTACCTGTGGCTGGGCCTCAACAAACAAAGGAAGGACTTCCTGTCTGGCCTGCCCAACGGCTTTGAAGAGAACAAGGCTCCCAGGACAGGCTCTTGTCTGCAGTCTTTACCCCCAATCAGTCTGGTTTATAACAGTAAGTCTGTCTACAATATGTACCCCCTACAGCACTGTATATACTGTAGCTAAAGTAGGTAAGTACCCACTGGGCAAACACTGGTTGAATCAACATTGAACCAATGTGGAATAGACGTTGAATTGACCTGCCCAGTGGGTAGTTGCTTTAAAAGCCAAGTTTTATATTTACACACTCCATTCCCTCCACCCATTTATTGAAGTACGTAGTCAAGTGTTGGTGGCTCACAACTGTGTATGTGAGTGTTGTCTAATCTCTGTGTCCTCTCTCTGCTCTGCAGTGAAGCAGGTGTTCCAGCTGAGGGCTCACATGTACCAGGCCAGGAGTCTATTTGCTGCAGACAGCAGCGGCCTGTCGGACCCCTTCGCCAGGGTCTTCTTCTCCACTCACAGCCAGGTCACTGAGGTAAGAGAGTGTGTTTGCTGGTGTGAGTTTTTTAAAACTTTTATTTAACAAATATTTTTCAAGAGTCGTGTTGTTGTGTGTGTGTGTGTGTGTGTGTGTTGTTGTGTGTGTGTGTTGTTGTGGTGTGTGTGTGTGTGTTTCTAGGTCCTGAGTGAGACTCTGTGCCCTACGTGGGATCAGCTGCTGGTGTTTGATGATGTCGAGCTGTTCGGGGAGGCCGGCGAGCTACGAGACGACCCGCCTATCATTTGTGGTAGAGGTCTATGACCAGGACACTGTGGTACGACCCCAGAGATAGAGGGAGAGGGGGGACCTATCATTTGTGGTAGAGGTCTACGACCAGGACACTGTGGTACGACCCCAGAGATAGAGGGAGAGGGGGACCTATCATTTGTGGTAGAGGTCTACGACCAGGACACTGTGGTACGACCCAGAGATAGAGGGAGAGGGGGACCTATCATTGTGGTAGAGGTCTACGACCAGGACACTGTGGTACGACCCCAGAGATAGAGGGAGAGGGGGACCTATCATTGTGGTAGAGGTCTATCTATACCCATAGAGAAGCAATTGTTTTGTGGGATTCAAAGGATACTAGGATTCAAAGTATTGTATCCAAACACGGTGTTTGTCCATATGTCCTTACTGTGTATCTGTTCCTGTCTTCATTTACCATGTTCCTCCTGTTCCTCCTCATGTGGTGGATGCTGTTGGGGCTAAGTAGAGTGTGAAAGCTTGAAGTAGCGCCTCTGCTGCTTTGGGCTTCTGTTTGCGTAGCAATGTAGCTAGTTAGCTGAGTCATACAAGAGGCAGGACAGGCTATTTTAAAGGCCCAAACTAGGTTTACCATCGGTCGATGACGTAGCCATAAGCATGTCCCTCTTGCATTCCTCCAGTAGTGGTTGAAGTTAGTAGTTGTAGACACGGTTGTGTTTGATAGCTGAAACAMCAGTTGATTAGTTTGGMTGAAGTGTTTACTCTAATAGTCATGCATGCTTCTCATAAACTGATGGAACCCATAGGCCCCTAGTAGGACTTCTTTTAAYTATTTTGTTAGTCTTACAGTAGTAGCGTCTTCTCTGAATAGTCCCCGCTTTTTACACTGTTTTCAGTATTATGTCTGTGCTTACACTGACCCCCAGTGGACATGACAGGAAGTACACCCCAGAAACGTTTCTAACTTTGTGTTTCTTTCTACCGTTGGTGGCATCCAGGGCAAGGCAGAGTTCATTGGCCGGACGTTTGCTAAGCCCATCACTAAGATGTGTGACGAGCACTACGGCCCCCCAAGGTTCCCCCCTCGGCTCGAGTACTACCAGATCTACCGTGGTAACTCTACCGCCGGTGACCTACTGGCTGCCTTCGAGCTGCTACAGGTAAACTGATCACACATACACATAGACACATGTGCACACACACACACACACACTAGGAAACTAACACATAACAAGGACACACTGAGAGCATGCCAGCGACAAGCATGAAAAGAGTTTAAAAATACACACCCGACGCACAAGCAAGAAGTTATTGGACAAATGAATCACGTAGAGAATGATCTTCTACCGATTTACCAAATGCATGGAACATGCAACTTCTGAACAGTTGTGCACTCCCTTATGCACGGAACACGGTGACTAGCTAACTCTTCAGCAAATCTAGAAAAGAAAGGTCTCTCTCTCTGTCTTTCCTTTTCTTCATCTGTCTGTTATCCATTTCCATTTCATCTAATTGTCTGTTCTCCCACATGTATGTGTCCTCTTCTCTCCTTCTTCCTCCATGCCTCTTCTCTCCTACTCCCACCGTCTCCTAATCCCACACCCGCCCTGTGGTCCCTTGACCCTCCTTCCTCCTCTTTTCTCCCTCTGTCCTTCACTGAACCCCGCCCTGCTCCCCCCTACCCTCCATGCCCCTGCTCTGCAGATTCCCTATGACGATGAGGAGATCAGGAGGGCTCTGATTGCTGTCCATGACTTTGCAGTTCCTCAGATTAAGGTGCTCTTTTCACTCTTCTGCCCATCCCTCTATGGTCACTCTCTGGTCCGTCTAAGTGTTTTTCTGCCAATGGAGGCTGGTGGGAGGAGCTATAGGAGGACAGGCTCGTTGTAATAGCTGGAACGGCATAAATGAAACGGTATCAAACTCATTAATTATATAGAAATCACATGTTTGACTCAATTCCATTTATTCCATTCRAGCCATGACAATGAGCCTGTCCTCCTATAGCTCCTCCCACCAGCCTCCTCRGTCTTCTGCTATGTGTTTTATTCTATAAAGGTGCTCTTCTCCCTTTCTGCCCCATTACATCTCTATTCAGTGTCCTGCTCTGTAACTATTCTCTCTAACTTCTGTACCTCTGCAAAACTAGGAAGAGAATCCAAGCCAAACTAGGAAGCCAAACTAAAATCTTCAGACAAACTAAGTCCTAAGCAGAACAGCTTCAGTTGGGTCACTTTTATCTCGGAATACTGATCCTGACTGTGTTGTATATCAATTTACATTTCTACATGTATAATTTGTATATATTTTTCCGTTTTTTTGAATACTTAGTGACAGTTGTTTTGGTTGTTTGTTTTTTTGTTGAGTTTTTTTACCGGTATTTCCAGCATTATCCACTAGGTTTGCTGCTGGTATAAAATCCTAGGAAATGTTATTTAATTGACGCAAGCTGTCTCCAATCAAGGAATCAATCAATGACTGTTTGTGCGTGAGTGGGGGGGTAGCCTTAGCAAAGGGAGGCTTAGCTSTACGAATCTTAATTGCACAAAGCCTATTATTTGGCAGAGAATACTGTTTGTAGATCAGTGATTCTACACCTCACTTTTCTCAASCTGATCCTCTCCAACGGACTCGGGAATTGTAGCTAAAAATGGGTCAATTAGGGGCAGTTTAAGGGGAGATAATAGTATAATGGGTAAGGTGTTGGCTTGACAGGCTTGATAGTCACTGGACCCGGGTTCAAGTCCCGGTAGGGGATACCCCTGAATTCCTTACAACATACTTCCGTGGTTGGTTTCAATTTCTCTCCCCTTAACCTGCCCCTAATTGACCCATTTTTAGCTACTCAAAGTMAGGAGTAGAATCACTGATCTACAAATAGTAATCCCTGCTAAATAATAGGCTTTGTYCAATTAAGATTCGTACAGCTACGCCTCCCCTGGCTTACCATACACTCGCACACAACCACACATTGATTGATTTGATTTGGATTTTCGAACTGCAGCAAACCAAGTGGATAATGCTGGAAATACCAGTCCAATTTATTTTTTTTAAACAACCAAAACGACTGGCACTGTGTATCCTGTATGTGGCGCAGTGGTCTAAGGCACTGCATCTCAGTGCAAGAGGTGTCACTACAGTCCCTGGTTCGAATCCAGGCTGTATCACATCCGGCCGTGATTGGGAGTCCCATAGGGCGGCGCACAATTGACCKAGTGTTGTCTGGGTTAGGCCGCCATTGTAAATAAGAATTTGTTCTTAACTGACTTGCCTAGTTAAGGTTACTTTTTTATTTATTTTTTTACAAATAACCCCAATTCTCTTCCCTGAGTAGATTGGGCAAGGGGGGAGMGCGGAGCTTCCTGCCATCAATGGTCCGACAGACTCAGACCGTGGACCCATCCTCCCTGTGCCAATGGGCATCAGACCTGTCCTAAGCCGTTATCGCATAGAGGTGAGACAACACTCTATGACTAGGGTACAGCACTCTGAGAGGGCACTAAAACTACAAATAGGGGGATGGTATTCCAAACTAGAGGACAAAGAGAAGGTACGCCAAAACTAGACACTTCAGGAGGAGGAACTCCCTCATTACTGTGAGTCCAAGAAGTGGAGATCCTGTAAGGGAAACTAAAGGGAACCCCCAAAACAAGTTATTCATAAGTGTGTTAGATGTGGAACCCCCAAATAAGTTGTAGATCTGGGGGGTGCTGTTCAAAATGGTCTGATCCAGTGTGATGGGTTGTGGTCCAGGTTCTGTTCTGGGGCCTGCGGGACCTGAAGAGGGTGAATTTGGCACAGGTGGACAGACCCAGGGTGGACATAGAGTGTGCAGGGAGAGGAGTCCAGTCGGCACTCATCGTGAACTTCAAAAAGAACCCCAACTTCAGCACACTGGTCAAGTGGTTCGAGGTGGTGAGTAGAACCTGGTCAAATCTTGATGGCCTTTCAGACAATGAAAGACAACAGATGCTGTACTGTACATATAAAATAGATTCCAGATGTTTAAAAAACCTCTTAGGGATCCCTTAARGCTCYAATCCCATTAGCGGGATAGATTTGACAACATCCGGTGAAATTGCAGAGTGACAAATTAAAWCTACAGAAATATAAATATTTAACATTCATATAAATACAAGTGTAATACATCAAAATWAAYCTTAACTTCTTGTTAATCCAGCCGCTGTGTCAGATTTCAAAAAGGCTTTACGGCGAAAGCACACCATGRGATTATCTGAGGACAGCGCCCCGCATACAAAAACATGAAAACCATTTTTCAACCAGGCAGGTTCGACACAAAAGTCAGAAATAGCGATATAATAAATGCCTTACCTTTGAAGATCTTCATCTTTTTGCAATCCCAAATGTCTCAGTGACACAATGAATGGTCGTTTTGTTTGATAKATTCCTTCTTTATATCCCCAAAATGTCCATATATTTGGCGCGTTTGATTCAGAAATACACCGGGTCCAACTCGCCCAACATGACAACAAAGTATCTAATAAGTTACCTGTAAACTTGGTCCAAACATTTTAAACAACGTTTCTAATCCAACCACAGGTAGCCTAAAATGTAAATAATCGATAAAATTTAAGACGGGATAAACAGTTTCCAATACCGAAGAAAAACAACGAGGAGCGTGCTCCTGTTCACGCGCACCAAAAGACTTGAGTCCATCTGAGTGACACATGGAAAGAAAAGGACTTCTTAATTTCTCAAAAGAAAAACATCGACAATTTCTAAAGACTGTTGACATCTAGTGGAAGCCATAGGAACTGCAATCTGGGCCCTAATAAATCAAGTTTCCCATAGAAAAGCATTGGAAAACACAATGACCTAAAAAAAATGTTTTTGCGTTTTCTATCCAATACTACCATGCATATGCATATCCTAGCTTCTGGGCCTGAGTAACAGGCAGTTTACTTTGGGCACGCTTTTCATCCGGATGTGAAAATACTGCCCCCTATCCCAAAGAAGTTAAACCTTAGATCAAGGCAACTTCAAACAACCTAGTCCCTGTCTCTTATACACATCTAGATGTGTATAAGAGACAGGCATATCCTAGCTTCTGGGCCTGAGTAACAGGCAGTTTACTTTGGGCACGCTTTTCATCCGGATGTGAAAATACTGCCCCCTATCCCAAAGAAGTTAAACCTTAGATCAAGGCAACTTCAAACAACCTAGTCCTAACTCGATATGTGACCCCCTGACCTTTGCCCCCATGGCACCATCAGGACCTGCCAGAGAACGAGCTGCTCCACCCTCCTCTTAACATCCGGGTAGTGGACTGCAGGGCGTTTGGCCGATACACCCTGGTGGGTTCCCACGCCGTCACCAGCCTACGACGCTTCATCTACAGCCCCCCAGACAAGACGCAAAACAACTGGGCCAGCACAGGTAGGCCTACTCACACTATGCAAGATGCTTTTCAAGTACTTTCTATTCCTATTACAAGATTTTACAATTTTGTATTGTTCAGGGGAATCCAATACCATGTATTCATACTACTTGAGTATTTACTGGACATTTGGTGATATACTGTATATTCTCTGAGTCTAATCTTCCATATTCTTTTCAACAGTTTCTGATTTCCTCTCAGACCTGTGTGAATATGAATGTGTTTCCTACTGCTTTACTTATTTTGAAGCTTTCTGCGCTTGCCTTTTCCCACTCCTGCTCTCCTGCCTCTCTCTCTCTCTCCCTCTCTCTCTCTCTCTCTCTCTGTCTCTGTCTCTGTCTCTGTCTCTGTCTCTGTCTCTGTCTCTGTCTCTCTCTCTCTCTCTCTGTCCTATTCTTCCTCGGTCACACCCCTGACCCCACTCCAGCTAGACTGATGAATGGCTACATGGTCCTGACCAACGGGGGGTCCCAATCTCGCCCCTCCTCCCCTTACTCCCGCACCCTGCCCCGCACCCTCTCTCACCCCACAGGTGATGCCATAGTCAACATGGATGCCAACCCCTCAGTCAGGAAAATGGACACGGTGGTCAAGTTAGATGCTGTAAGCTTTGGCACGCWTGTCTCAGATTTGTATCTCTTTTGATTTATGGAAAAGGACAGAAGTAGAGATGCACTCAAGGATTGAAATTGAGGTTCATGGCTTTTCCTCTGGTGCTGTGTGTGGTGTAAAATGAAGATTTTTTGATGTTGTTTATATTGATATATTTTGCGTTTCATTTGTGTGTAATTTGGTGCTGTTTTTTGTGACCCTCTCCCTGTAGTCGTCTGATGCAGTAATTAAAGTTGATGTGGTAAGTGGTATGGATCTGTCCCTCGTCATTTGAAAGAGCTTCACGATGTGGACAGACATCAATTGCCACCTCTAACATTTATTTACGATGCCAGGTAGCACTTTTGTTCGTTCGTTCAGACGCTCTCTCGTATCTGCAGAATGAGGAGGAGAAAGAAGAGAAGACAAAGAAGAAGAAGAAGAAGAAGAAGGGAGAGGTGGAGGAGGACGATGAGACCGACGAGAGAATGCTGGACTGGTGGTCCAAATATTTTGCTTCCATAGAGACACTGATGGAGGTGAGAGATCTATTACAATCTATTATGTAGCTTTTAGTTCTGTCTAGTAAGACTATGGTTATATTCTGTAAATAGTGTTTGAGTAGTTCCAATTAGACTACTAGAGTGTTCTGGAATAAAGTCAGTTGTATGTGTGTGTTGTGGGAATAATCCTGATGTTTTCCCAGATCCTCAGGGCCCAGGAGGCAGCTCTGGCTGAGGCTGAGGAGAGGGAGGAGCAGGAGATAGCAGCAGAGGGAGCAGGTACACACTGCTGGTGCTGAGCACCAAATGGTCTCTCAGGATGACTACCGTGTCTCTCAGAATGACAGGATTCTGTGCGAGCTCCAAATAGTGGATAAGAATGGGAGTAGTGGATGGCTGTGATGTGTGCTTTTATAGATGGATGCTATAGGATCAGAGTGTCTATATCTGCCTGCTTGCGGACTGGTGGAGAGGGCACCAGTTGAGGTGATCATGTCAATGCATTGTATGCATTGCACACCCTCATCACTCGCCTCCTTCATCCCTAGGACCCCCCCACCCATCCCCACCTAAAATAGAAGGAAAGCATGACGTCATATCATAGCAATAGACCCATCACACCAGCATGACCAACCCTGCCTGCCTTGCACTACCATGAAAGTTGGCTGATAAAGAAACGTAACCCATTGCTTTTAAAGCTTTTCTACTGTATAAAATCCCTTTCTCCCTTAATCTATTGATTTAACCATGAAGGATTCCATATCAAACAAATCATGTGTATAAATCTATACATCTACTAGCATGAGACATGAACTCAATTTTAAATCAAAATTGTAAAACACATACATTATTAATGTCTTTGTTTACCGAGTTCCTGTTAAGATCTTCTTCCAGAATTTCTTAAAGGAGGTGGCTCTTGTGATAACAAATATGTTCCATTTGAAATTACTCGTGATGGCATGGATATCAGTTGCCATGGCAATGGATGGCCAGAGGGGTCAGATGTCAACTTTCATGCTGATTGTTATCTGGAGTGCTGTAACGTGTCCATCCCTTCACTCCCCTCCCCTGCCCCCTGCCTCCTCCACTCCCCCCCCTCCACTCCTTTCCCTCGCTCCACCCTCAGATATCAAACCTGATGACCACCCTGTAAAAGGCTCCAAGGGGAAGGAGAAGAGCCGAGACAAGAGCAGGAACAAGGAGAAGAAGAAGAGCCACCATGCAGGAGAGGGGACAGAGAAACGCCCCAGCAAACCCAAAGTGAACGAGCTGCTGGTCAGTAGGCCTTCGAGATTCCACTGGGCACAAACATACACACCCCTTGCTGTTCAGAGGGTTTCTGATACCTGCGTGTGTGTGTTGTGGGTGTGTGGTGTGTGTTGTGTGTGTGTTGTGTGTGTGTGTGTGTGTGTGGTGTGTTGTGTGTGTGTGTGTGTGTGTGTGTGTGTGTGTGTGTGTGTGTGTGTGTGTGTGTGTGTTGTCGTGTGTGTGTGTGTGTGTGCGCGTGTGTGTACTTTCCAGGTGTACAACAAGGAGTTGGAGGCAGAGTATGATAACTTTGAGGACTGGCTCCACACCTTCAACCTGTACAGAGGGAAGGCAGGGGACGACGATGAAGCAGCCCTGGATGACGACAGGATCGTGGGCAGATTCAAGGGCTCCATGTGCATGTACAAGTTGCCTCTGTCTGAGGAGATCACCCGGGAGGTGGGCTTTGACCCTAACATGGGCATGTTCCAGAGCATTCCACACAATGACCCAATCAATGTGCTGGTGCGCGTCTTCGTAGTCAGGGTGAGTAACAGCCTCTAACCCCTGACCATAAACAAAATCTTTCTCAGTTTGTTGCTCTAAAGCGTAGCGACCTAGTCATGTATTCTCAGTCAACTATTTTGGGGGGTAAAATAAGGGTTCAAAAGATTTTAAGAATAAATGAATGAATAAAAACCTGAACTATACCACATTCTTCAACTTTCTGTTCCAGGCCACAGACCTCCATCCTGCTGATGTCAATGGGAAAGCGGACCCCTACGTCGTCATCAAACTGGGCAAGTCAGAGCTGAAGGATAAAGAGAACTATATCTCCAAACAGCTCAACCCTGTCTTTGGCAAGTGAGTGTGGATGGATACACTGACTGCACTTTGCTTCTGATTCAGCTATTGCATTGAAGCATTACGTGACTCTTGCAACTGGCATAGATGCATTGGCAACGCCGCCTATGAAAAGCTTACCATTTCCTGTTTGCATTTTAGTCACTTAGCAGACYCTGTTATCCAGAGCCTTTTTAAACACACCTTTGGTGACAGAGCCCTTTCTACATACAGTTTTATCCAAGCAATATCAAAGCTCTTTTGGAAAATGTTTAATGTGTAATAGTAAATTATATTTTTCTTCCGCTGTCCAGACCAAGCGAGAATGTTAACGGTCTAGATGGAAATGATAAATGACGTGACATTTTATCAGCTAACAATAATGGAAATGCCTGCGCCAAAGCCTGCCACCTTATCCTCCAATGGAGACATTTGTTTATAAGTGCCTAATTGTCCTTTTATCTACTGTGCTTTGTTTTTGTTTATGCATACATGTATATAGATCAGGGCATGGAACCAAAATCATTTTCCAAACTTTCCACCCCGAACAGAATCACTTTTTTTCATATGGTTCATTTTCTGTTGTTTTACCAGTGAAATCCACATAGGTTTTAGATATTAACTCATGTATTTATTTAACCCATTAGCACGGATAGAGAATCTTGCTACAGTATGGAATGCGTAAGCTAGTTGTTTACATGTTTTGATCGGTCAGATAAGTGCAGCCGTGAGATGCGACTGAAATTTCACGATGGGAAGAGGACAGAGCGAGAGAGATGAATGGGCATGGAGGGGGCTTGGAATGTGTTTAGGCTATTATTAACGTTATAACGTCACCAAATTACAGAATGATATACTAGACATCAGGAATATTTTTGGAACAAAAAATAACATTATTAACCGGTTCTCAAGATTTAAAAATAACGGCTCTTTTCCAGAAAACTAGAGATCACTTTCGTTCCCGGTTCTGTTTCCCTTCATCAAAGAATGATGTTATTTTTTGGTCTGCAGTTCTGTTCCCTGGACCCCTGGTATAGATGATGTTATGTATTATAGATGACGCCTGTCCCATGTTTGACTATGATTGTTTTAAGTGTCTCAACTCAATTTGAGTGTTCCACGATGTGGTTTTGTAAATAATTAGTATTTTGTATTAGTGTATCATTGTGAAGTGACAAAATATTATTAAATATTATATTAAATATTTTTTTCTGAACTCTACAATATCAGAATCTTATCTCAAATGTCATCCGTACTCTCTTCATCTCATCCTTTTTGGTCTATCCCTTCCCTCCATCCCTTCCTCTCCTTGCCTCCCTCCCTCAAATCCTTCTCAGGGCGTTTGACATGGAGGCTACGTTCCCCATGGAGTCCATGTTGACCGTGTCAGTGTACGACTGGGATCTGGTGGGCACTGATGACCTCATCGGGGAGACCAAGATCGACCTGGAGAACCGCTACTATAGCAAACACAGAGCTACCTGTGGCATCGCTAACAACTACTCTGTGTGAGTTCCTGTCTGTCTGTCTGTTAGTTTGTTCCTCTGTCTGTCTCTTTCAAAAGAAAAAGCAAGTAAATATCGATAACAGTCTGGTGGTGTTGTTTTGTTCCTGGTAGGCATGGTTACAACATGTGGCGTGACCCCATGAAGCCAAGCCAGATCCTGGCCAAGCTCTGTAAGGAGGGCAAGCTGGACGGACCCCACTACGGCCCCGGGGGAAGGGTCAAGGTCGCCAACCGTATCTTCATGGGTGCCACAGAGATCGAGGATGAGACTGGTATGTTGTTAATATTTGATGCATTTTTGTCATTGAACAGAGCAAGCTTTATTAAGCTTTGCCTACATTTAGAGAGACCTGGTATTTACCGTGTGTGTGTGTGTGTGTGTGTGTGTGTGTGAGTGTTTTGTGTGTTGTGTGTGTGTGTTGTGTGTGTGTGTGTGTGTGTGTGTGTGTGTGTGTGTGTGCGTGCGTGCGTGCGTGCGTGCGTGCGTGCGTGCGTGCGTGCGTGCGTGCGTGCGTGCGTGCGTGCGTGCGTGCGCGTGCGTGCTGCGTGCGTGCGTGCGGCGCGTGCCGTGCAGTGTGTGGTGTACGGTCTAAAGAAGCAGACAGATGAGCACCTGGCCCTGACGGTGCTGAAGCACTGGGAGGAGATCCCTAGGGTGGGCTGTAAACTCATCCCAGAGCACGTCGAGACAAGACCCCTGCTCCACCCTGAGAAACCTGGCATCGAACAGGTCACACCAACTCCAATATCTCAAAAACGATCCACGTTTTTTATTATTATATATCATTATTATAAGGGTTTATCTAGAACWTTTTACCCCTTTTTTCTCCCCAATTTGTGATATCCAATTGGTAGTTACGATCTTGTCTCATCGCTGCAACTTCCCAACAGATTTAAATGTAATGTAGTGCTTTTGAGTTGATTTAAATGTAATGTAGCGCCTAATAAGGGTGAAATAATCAGACCTAGGTTCAAATTCTATTTCAAATATCTCAATTACTTTCACATGCATTTCAAATAAGTATTTAGATATATTTTAGGGGAAAAGGAAAAGCAGTTTAAATACACTTGGAAAGCATTTMAAAATACTCAAATACACTTCCTTGAATTTAACCCAGGTATTTAAAAATAGTATTTGAAAATACTTTCAAATATAATTTGGTAGACTATTTGGTTMTCAAATAACCATTCAAATACTCATATGTTTTGGACTGTGTATTGGAAAATACATAGAAAAAAGTATTTGAAATACCAGATACTCAAATACATATGTATTTGAACCCAGGTCTGTKAATAATTAAGAGTAGTGGATAATGAATCCGTAATAAGCGGTTATAACCTTTTGTGACTTCTGTTAAACTRCACAGGGGCGGATTGAGATGTGGGTAGACATGTTCCCCATGGACATGCCAGCACCTGGACCCGCCATCGACATATCACCACGGAAACCAAAGAAGTAGGTCCTGTCTGGGGCTGGCGCAAGTGTTCAGTCAGTGTAGATACAGTGTATACCAGAGGTGGGACCAAGGCATTGCTTTACAAGTCACAAGTAAGTCTCYAGTCTTAGCACTCAAGTCCCAAGTCAAGWCKSYKYWSWKSYKYMSKAYMRRCYAGTCAAGACRGTCAAGTATCAAGTCAAGTCTCAAGTCCTAAACTTTGAGTTTCYWGTCCTAAACAAGTCATAATGTGCTCTTCACCAAATGTAATACCATTTCATATTTTTAACAAGAGTAATAGTTAGTATATTACATTTCCGCAAATCATGAATGCTTTAAAAAATATCAATATATTTATTACTTTCCAAATAAACGTTAGATTTCCATGGAAATACATGGGTAGCCATGAGAAAGACCCCCCCCCCAATAGTGATCGACTATCGAGGATCGCTATGGGGCGCAATCGGGCGATGTAGGCTTGTACACAATTGCCCAACCTTAACACACACACACACACTCTCTCTGTGTGATTACAGTAGGCTAACGTATGTCAATGGTTTTAGGAACAGCAGTAACATCAGGCAGGATGTAGGCTACCAACTGCCTAGCCAGTTGTAGCTCAATCATGGGTGCAATGATCACGTTCCCGCACTGACTGACTGTGTGGAGGCTCATTTATTTAACGTTGCGTTAGCCTACATGATACACTAGTAAAGTAATAAATTATATAGCTGTCGGCTATATTAGCCACGACTTACCGTTCTTTGTGCAGCTTCAAATGTCAAACAAAGTTGGAAATTGTTGCGCCTCCATCTGTCATTTTCTTCCCTCATGTTTCGCAAGTTGCAATCCGTTTTTTGTTGATACAGCGTCGTCTTTATATCCGAAAATATTCATTTTGGGTGCCATCTTTCCAAGGGCTCCATCTGAATTCACCCGCCGACGTTCCTCTGCACTGCCACGCACAACTTTTTCTCAGCTGGCACAATTTGATTGGCTGCTGTCCGATTCAAACTGTAATCCGTTAAATGAAGAGTTGATGCGCTGCACACTTTTTTTAATAGCATACTTTTTCATATTTGGGCTTGGGGAGAGTATCAAGTCAGGTCTAGTCAAAAGGCTCAAGTCCAAGTCGTCACGAGTCATTGGTGTTAAAGTCAAAGTCGAGTTGCAAGTCATCATATTTGTGACTCGAGTCTGACTCGAGTCCAAGTCATGTGACTCGAGTCCACACCTCTGGTGTATACTATACATCACAGATAGATCATGTGACAACTTTTACATAGGAACTCCTTTCTAAAAGGTTGACTAAAGTATTGCATCTCATTTATGGTCCAATATGAAGTGCTGTATATATAACTCTTAAATCATATCGACTTGTAGTTTTCCTACTAATTGCGATTCCAGGTTTTCTGTGGTAATTGTAGTATGTCCTTAGAGTGGGTTGGTCATCTAGCATTAGCCCTGGGACATGGCTGTAGAGTCCACACCGCCATGTTCAAAGGCTAACTTAGCACCAGACGACAGCAGTCCAACTATGTGTGTTCCTCCATCCCTCCTCGCCAGATATGAGCTCAGGGTGGTTATATGGAATACAGACGAAGTAATACTCGAGGACGATGATTACTTCACTGGGGAAAAGTCCAGTGACATATTTGTCAGGGGGTAGGTACCACAGAGGGCCGTGGCGCTAAGCCCTGATCCCCCGTGGGTGTGACAAAGTGGCGTGCTGCGTTTTTTGGCGTTAATCATTGTTTTTTTGTGTGTTTTTTTTGTTTCCACGTTTTCCGTGTGTTGGGTGTTTGTTTGTCGTGTCTCGTTTGTGGTCCTCTCTCTCTCTCTCTCTCCTGTGTGTCGATGCTGTGTTGTTGTCTAGCTTTGAGCTGCGTGTTATTATTTGGAACACTGATGACGTAGTTCTAGAGGACGATGCTTTCATGACAGGAGAGAAGATGTCTGACATCTATGTCAAGGGGTAAAACACATATGATTCCATCGCATGGCTCGTACAAACCCCTCGCCCTCCCTTACCCGCCCCTTCCTCAGCTAGACAACCAGAACTCTGCTCCCCTGCTCAAGTCCCACCCCTCTCCCTCAGCCCTCCTATCAGCACGCAGTAAACCACCATGCCTTCACGCCGACAGGCAGAGGAAGCCAATCAGGGCCATACCACTAAAACAGCCTAAAGAGTCAGTGTCATCAAAGACATCACACAAATGATACTAGGGCCAGGCCATTTACTAATCTAAAATTGACTAATCGTTATTGAATTATTAACCAGATAATGGATTGTAAATGGTTTGCAATATGTTCTGTGGATGACACGTATTGATTTAGAATTTTTCTTTTCAGTAGTTCTCATACACATTATATTGGATATAAGCCAGGATAAGTCCATGACAGCCAATTGCTAATCATTCTTACTATCATTTGTTTAACTGGTATGGTCCTGCATTCCTACAGCACATTCCTACATTGTCTTGGGCAGGGGTTAAACTATAGCATTAGTCAAGAATGTTTGCATGGGAAATGTCCTTATTGTTTTTTGCAATTTTATTGTAATCTGATGCTTCTTATTAATGATAATAGTATATCAATACTAATGGACATTGAAAGTCGTAGAAARGTTTTTGGCCTCCCCTCCTGCTTCTCCAATGTGCCCACCTTCAGGGGTTTCAATTCAGTCCATTCATCTTCTTTTTTTTTTATCCAGTTGAAGAATTTAAAACTGCCATCAATTTTGAAAGATACATTTTTTATTATTGAAATTAGAATTTTGATTTCCTTTCTGAATTGAAAATGAATGGAACCCGACCCTCTTTACCAACCACTGCCCGCTTGACGCCACCGCAGCAAAACCACTCACACACAGTACTGTACTGAGCCTGCATTGAGACACATTTTGCATTGTATGACACTTCTGCTTATGTTAATCTCGTCGTATCTGCATCTTCCCTCCAGTGAAGGAAAGCACTGTCATAAAGGCTTTTGAAATCATTTATGTGACTCTTTTTGGGGGGGAAAGCTTTGTGTGTGCATGGCCTTAGAAATCATGTGACCCTCCAACACCAAATCAGGTCATTTGTATTTAAATACACAGTTCAAACTGTGTTCTTATTCAGTCGTTATCAGATGGTACACATATAGAATTTACCCAGGTCCACACAACATCACCATAGCCATATTTCAATTTGTTTGAATTAATAATCTCATAAATGTCTCATTAGTGACAGTTTTTTTATTGGAGGGTCACATCATGCATGTGTTTTGCTTTAAAAATACTAACTTCCCTTTTTTGTATTAAATGGACCAGACCTGTAATGCATAAAACACATACTGCCATACTATAAATGATCCAGAACAATCTCAAATCACATTCACTGAGGTAAGATGGTGATCTGATCTTCACTGCGTCTGCCTATCCTCCACAGACAACCTTCACACAGAGCATGATGAGTGATGCTAGCTGATATGCAAAYAAATAACTCCATAATAACACGGTCTTTACACCCAATTTACAACATTATTACCCTGACCTCTAACCTTTGACCCCTGTGATATTTAACCCTTTATCCCAGGTGGCTGAAAGGGCAGCAGGAGGACAAACAGGACACAGACGTCCACTACCACTCTCTGACYGGCGAGGGGAATTTCAACTGGCGCTTCGTGTTCCCCTTTGACTACCTGATGGCCGAGGAGAAGATTGTCATCTCTAAGAAGGAGTCCATGTTCTCCTGGGATGAGACAGAGTACAAGATCCCTGCACGCCTCACCCTGCAGGTCTGGGACGCTGACCACTTCTCCGCTGATGACTTCCTAGGTAGGCCTACACTGCTAGGGCTCTCTGGAAGGCTACATATTCTTCTTTTCATGTCTATTTTCATAAATGTTCTGTATTTTCTCGGCCACTTCTTCTATAGCTCCTTTATCTCATCCCTCAACCTCTTTTATCTCTTGTCCTCTTTCTCTCCCGGTTCTCGCTGTATCTCAGTCTGTCTTTACCTCTCCATCTTTGTACAGGCGTAGGATCTTCATTTTAACCCTATTGCAGGAGAAATGTTTTACTTGTCGTGTATTTGAGGTTTAATAAGACTTTCTAAAGTMTGTCATTTCCACTTTGATATTTCAGACTTGATTTTCCCATATGAAAAATGCATCAASCCCTACAAAAATGTCAATTATAATTCAACATAATAATTCACATTTCCTGTTGCTACAGGGTTCMTTTCCTGCTGTAGGAAACTGGCTTGAATTAGGATCCAACATCTGTATCTCCTCAGTTATTCACTAATGCCCTGTATTGTCTCTCCTGACAGGTGCGATAGAGCTGGACCTGAACAGGTTTCCCCGTGGGGCGAAGACAGCCAAGCAGTGTTCCATAGGCATGGTCCAGAATGAGGCTGAGCTGCCATGCATTTCCATCTTCAAACAGAAGAGAGTCAAGGGCTGGTGGCCATTCATGGCCCGCGACGAAAACGATGAGATGGAACTCACGGTGAGAGAGAGAGAGAGAGACTAATCTTCGAAACCCAGAATAAAAATGTCAGATAATTATTTAGGTTCAGGGTCGAGATGTTGAGAGAAAGATACTAACGRGACTAGCGAAGTCTCCACCCCCCTAACTGGAAACTCTCAGCCGTCCAAATAACCAGTGACTAAAAACCTGGGCACCGGAACTACTGTTGCTAGTCGTTGCATCCCAGAACCTTTTGACGGACGTTACGATACCATTTATTTTACGTAGTCTGTCCACTAGAGGTTACACATACATAGACACGAACGCATACGCACACACGCACGGCACACACACACGTTGGGAGTAATGGATTGYTTGTGTCGTCTTCTCAGGGTAAAGTGGAGGCGGAGCTTCACCTGATGTCGGCTGAGGAAGCGGAGAAAAGTCCTGTTGGTCTGGGACGCAATGAGCCTGACCCTCTGGAGAAACCAAAGTAAGATATTTACAGTTACAGCATACACACATTAAGAAGATACACACACACATACAGACAAAATGAACACAATCACCCKAAAAATATATTTTAAACATGAAGGTAGGAAAGAAAATAATGGCGCAGAGTCAGACTCCTATATTCATCCACTTCCTTCAGGAGTCCTATTTACACGACGCAAACAAAAACTGTGCAAGGGTTACAAGGGACCGTATTTCTTTCAAATGTCAATTTATATTCAAACCCTCTCATTGTGCATCCATCAGAAGCTAACAATGGTTTATTCAGAGGATATATGGTGCACACAAGACATACGGCCTATTTTGTCAACAGCARCACCTTTGCGCTGTGGAAATGCCACCCTTACACCTTCACACTATCACTCCATTCTCCTCCTGTCATTCCTTCACCTGTGTCCCTCTGTTTCTTTTCTTCCTTCCTTTGTGTTGCCTCTCTTCCTACCCTCCAACCTGCGTTGTCTTTCCTTCCATATACATCCCCTCCACCCCTCCTTTCCTTTCCTCCCCTTTCTGAAGTCGCCCGGACACCAGTCTCATGTGGTTTGTGAACCCTCTGAAGTCCATCCGCTACTTCYTCTGGCACAACTACCGCTGGCTGATCCTCAAGGCCCTGGGCCTGCTGCTGCTGCTGCTCCTGCTCGGGCTCTTCCTCTACTCCTTCCCTGGCTACCTGGTCAAGAAGATGCTGGGGGCCTGAGAGAATGTCGACCCACCAGGGCCACCGGTAGCCCCTTCTCTCTGTCCTATCCTAGCCCCTCCTCTCTTGTCCTCTGTTCCGCATTTTCTGTCAGCTTCTCTTTCTCCTTTTCCCTCTCTCTGTTCTCTCCTCTGTTCCTCCTTTTCACTGATCCCATATCGCTTCTCTCTCTGTCTTTCCCTTCTCACCTCTTCCGCTGTCTACCACCTTCCTTTTCTATAACCTCTTTCTTKCATCTCTCAATGGCTCATCTCTTGTCCTCCTTTTTTTCCCAGGTATGTCTCAATCTTTGTCTTTCCTCAGATATACAAAGATTGTCTCTGGTAGCTTTTATCTGCATCCCTCCCCCTTTTTCTTTGCTCTCAGCATCTTCATATCCCTGTCTCTGCCCCCTATACTGTCCTCTGTCTCTTGTCGCTCAACCTGCCAGTGTCTGGTGCCAATCCCGAGTCTTCCATTGTGCATCACACTGTCATTACACTGGCGGCTTCAGGGGAAATGCGTTTTCTATGTAGCTACTTTCAAGCGAGCTGTCAAACAAACGTCATCTAATTTTATATCTGTGTCTCCATCGTCTGTGCTTCCTGATTGTGCAGTGGTCTTTTGGTTCTGTATGAAATAAAAAGAGCGGTGTTATTTTTTAAACAGGGTTGTTTGTGTAGTAGTGTATGGTGAAATTGTGATCAGTTCGAAATAGTCATACATCACATGGCTTACGAACCACTAACGCTTGCTCTCCTCTTTCCTCTCTTTACCCTGCACTTCGGCCCCCATTATCACTGTTTCCCCACCCCCTCCCTTTAATCCACTCACCCTTCTGTTTAATCCACCTCTACCTCTCCCACAACCGCCCCCTATCTACCCCATATCTTTCCCCACTTCCTTCCCTTATACCCTCCATTACACCCTTTTAACCCCCATCCCATGCCCCACTATCTACCCCTCTATCTTCGCCCTTCCCCTCTAACCTTACCCCACCCCCCCCAGTCGGCCGGACACCACATTCCTGTGGTTCCTGAGCCCGCTGAAGGCAATCCGCTACCTGGTGTGTAACCGCTACAAGTGGCTTATCATCAAGATCGTTGTGGCCCTGCTGCTGCTCATGATGCTGGGGCTCTTCCTCTACAGCATGCCTGGCTACCTGGTCAAGAAGCTGCTGGGGGCCTGAGGGGGCTGATTGGGGCTGCAGGGATGGGTACCAGGGTGGGTTGGGGGTGGGCTGGAGGTGGTCGAGACACAGAGCAGTGGTGGGTGGGTGGGGTTCCATGCACTTCCACTTTCCATTGTTAATACTCACATCCTCAAACAACATTGCCCAGTCTCTCCATCAGTACCCTCCCCCCAAACACACTCGCCTCGGTGCTGCTGAGAGAGGGCGTGTAAGGGAGAGAATAGGGGAGGGAAAGGTGGATAGATGGGAAGACAAGATGACAGCAGCCCCCCAGTCCACTCCCTCCGCATCCCAGCCTTGCCCCTTCTCCACCGCCCCTCTAACCATGGCAGTGCTGCTCAACACACAGACTCAATGACTTCCTATCCCTTGGTCTTCTAAAAACTAGGAACAACCATCTACTATCGACTCTACAGTAGCACAGTGGGCCTAACCGATCAAATGCTTCAGGACGCTAACCAATCAGAAACCTCATCCCTGCACTGACCACTGACTAACCAATCAAACTACTCAACCCTGATCTCATCATCAACAATGCAGCGTAACCTGATGTTACATTTCAGAGATGGTTTATTTATCTATGTATGTATTTGTTTATTTATGACTTGCCGGAGTCTGGTGTAGCAATCTAAGCTTCCGATTCTGGACTACACATGACCCCTGGCGATGGGGATTCGATCCCCGGCTCGGCGTGTTGTCAGCGCCCTTCCTTTCTGTATCCCTCTCCATTGTTTACTATTCTGTACTTATAACTGTCTTGTCATTAAAATAATAATAAATATGGAAGGCGATCGGAGCTCCCGGTCTCCTAAAAACATATTCAATTATTTGGAAGGACATTTGATCATTTCTCAAGTGATGTTGTAATCATTTCCATTACTATTTATTTAACCTTTATTTAACTAGGCAAGTCAGTTGAGAACAAATTCTTGTTTACAATGACGGCCTAGGAACAGTGGGTTAACTGCCTTGTTCAGGGGCAGAACGACAGGTTTTTACCTTGTCAGCTCGGGGATTCAATCTAGCAACTTTTCGGTTACTCTTAACCACTAGGCTACCTGCCGCCCCATGAGACAGTGCCTATGATATGATACAGTGCCTTCAGTGCCATTGACTTTTTCAACATTTTGTTGTGTTGCAACCTGAATTGAACATTTCATACAGATTCAAACACAAAGACGAGGGAGATTTTCCAATGCCTGGCAAAGAAGGGAACCTATTGGTAGATGGGTAAAAAAAAAAAAAAAAGCAGACATTATAAAGAGGTTACCGAAGTTGCTTGTTCTGCCCACTATGATTAATTTGCTCCCTTCGGAAATGATAGGCTGTGGTCTATCTTGGGTTAATTATAATAAATCTTTGTCAGGGGTATGCTTGTAATCGATAAGGACTAGAGGAAAACCTGTTTCAGTCTGATTTCCACCAGACACTGGGAGAAAAATTCACCTTTAAGCAGGACAATAAGCTAAAACACAAGGCCAACACACAAGGTTCCTGAGTGGCTGAGTAACCGTTTTGACTTAAATCTACTTGAAAATCTATGGCAAGACCTGAAAATGATTGTCTACCAATGATCAATTTCAATGACAATTTCACAGAGCTTGAAGAAGTTAGAAAATAATAATGCTCTTAGAGACCCAGAAAGAATCACGGCTGTAATCGCTATCAAAGGTGCTTATACAAAGTATTGACTCAGGGTGAATACTTATTTAAATTATATATATGKTTTCTGTATTTAATTTTCAATGCATTTTCTCAAATTTCTAAAAACATGTTTTCACTTTGTTTTTATGGGGTGTTGTGTGGGTGATAAAAACATTTATATACATTTTTCATTCAGGCTGTAACACAACAAAATGTGGAATAAGTCAAGGGGTTTGAATACTTTCTGAAGGCACTGTATGTCGGTTTTGAAATGGGAATCATGGGGCTGGTGTGAGCTCTCGAACTGGATCAAATGTTTCCCAACAGTTCACAAGCGTTCCTCTTTAGCTCTTGCAGCCTTTGCACACGTCTTCTAAAATAATGATGAGACTGAAAACAGATGTCTATTTTCCTAGCACCTAATGTAGTTTAACAAGATTTAAAGAGGGACAAAGAATACACGAATAGCTTTCGAATATGAATCAATTAGAGAAGTAAACTCGCTATGGTTTGGCTTAAATTATGTCGTCAAACACCAACATTTTATGGAACAAAGTTTGTTTCTTCACCGCTTTCTTCAGTGACCTGGAATGCTCCTTATTGGTTCTTACAGTTATCCAGAAAATATACAGTCGTTTTAGAGTAATATAAGCATGCATCTGTATTCTAACATTTCACAGTGATTCAGTTTACATGGTCATCAGATATGGCATGACTTCCTTTCTACTATAGCTTTTACAGTCGGCTTCTAAACCTTTTATCTGTCTGGATCGTGGCACGTTTTAATCAATGCAGATTTCCCGGACCTGAAGTGGTTGTGTGCACCTTATAGCGCGAGAGGTCCGGTAAAAGGGAGGTGCGGCTTGGCCTCTTGACCTCTGCCCTGTTGGCCTATCAGATGACTTTGTTTGCAGTGTGCAGTTCCCTCTGGTTTTCCCTTGCTTGACCTACTTGTAGTTATGACGTCATTTGTGTTGCAGTCATTTTAGTGATCTCATGTTCACAAAATACAAACGGACAAAAAAATATTTTGTTTGCACTAACACTAATAAGTGTATTATATTCTCCTGTTGATGAGTATGCAATATAAACATTTTGTCTGTTTTAACAATGATTTTAAATAAATGGAATTCATTGAAATAACAATTTTGACAACTGTTGGGTCTGTATCTGGTTACAATGTGTCATCCAGTGTGTGTCGCTGTGTTCTTTGTGTGTTTGAATGAATGCCAGAGGTTGCATTCGTATCAATATGACTCGTTATGAGTAGTGTTTGTGTGTCCGTGCGTGTACATTTCAGTTTTGTGTGTGTGTGTAAATATCTCTTCCTGCAGTCGTCCCAATACCAGTCTGTCGTGGTTGCTGAGCCCAATGCACGTGGTGTGTATCCTGGCCTGGAGGCAGTACAAGCTGCACTGTGTTCTACTGCTGGGGGCTGTCCTGGGACTACTGTTCCTGGGCCTGCTCTTCTTCTCCATGCCCTCTGCCCTCAGCAACAAGATCTTCAACATCGCTGGCTGAACACACTTCTCAACCACACACATGCAAACTTTCTCTCGCTCAATGTGCCTGATCCCTGAGTGGATTTGCACTATCTTATGCATTCATTGTTGGTATTTGAAAGGCTCTTTGTACACGCTCTAATGCATTGCACTATTATCACATATTGTTGGTATAATCTTCTATACATTCTACTTTACTATAAGGTAATACTCCCATTATGCACTATATATTTTCTATTAAAAGTGTTAAACATCAACTCTCATACCGTATGTTGATGAAGTGCTTTATTTTTCATAATTAAATACTGAAGCATTTCCACTGCACTGTGGGTTTGTGTGTGCTCTTCCTGATCAGTCAGCTTGTTCACTCAGGAGCCAACTGCATCACCAGGTTGGGCGGGATCTCCAGCTCAGCATTGACCTATGAGAAGAATGTAGATAGGTCAGTAGACGGGTCATTAAATTAGCAAACACATTCTGGACACAAACCCTCGAGATGCAATCACAGGCACACACACACACACACACACACACACACACACACACACACACACACCACACACACCCTGGAGTTGACGTATTGGTGAAGCAGCATCCGGAGCTCTGTGTTCTGTTGTTTCAGGCTCTGTGTGTCTGTGATGAACTTGGACCTCTCTGTCAGAACAATGCTAGGAACAAACAGATTTAAATAATCAATCAAAACCATGCTCAATCAATCACCACTTTTTATATCACCTGTTTTGTAACTCCATAAGAGGCCGCCACTATCTTGTCATTATGTGTATGTGTGTGTGGGCGAGTGTGTGGTACTCACTGGTACTTGTAAAGTGCTGTCTCCAGGGCGCCCCAGATCTTGAGTTTGGCCTCAGGGATGACGTCACCCATGGCCTCCCAGTAAGCAGCGTCTTCTGTGTCATCTCTCCCTCCTAGACCCAGCATACTGGGCTGGTGAGAGGTAGCTAACTCTCTGGGGAAATATCACAATCATCACTTCATTGTGAGAAATAWTTTTTTGTAAAGTTACGCTTCCCCGTATAACATTTGTAAGGTCGTTTCTACACTGATTTAAGTTCGCTGTATTGAGTCCAATGTGTCACCACATAATTAAGCAATAAGGCCCGAGGGGTTGTGGTATATGGTCAATATACCAGGGCTAAGGGCTGTATCCAGGTATTCTGTGTTGCGTCGTACCTAAGAACAGCCCTTAGCTCTGGTATATTGGTCATATACCCCTGAGGTGCCTTATTGCTTAAATATACCACGGTATGACGCAAAACAACTCGTTTACTGTTCTAATTACGCTGGTAAGCTGTTTTTAATACCAATAAGGCACCTCAGGGGGTTTGTGGTATATGGCCAATATACCTCTGTGTTGCATCGTGCAAAAGAACAGCCCTTAGCCGTGGTATATTGACCCTATACAGGGATGAGACCCTTTGGACCTTATTGCTTAATACATGGGCAAGGCACTTGCTTGATTCGAAGTGGTATGCTAGTTTGGGTATTGAAACAGAGAGCCCCAGTGCTGACCTTGGCCGGCAGTGGTGAGCAGTGAAGGCCCTCAGGGCCACCAGGACATCATTGGGATGGATGAGGTCAGACGGCGGGCTGCAGGAGGAGGTAAACTCCCCTCGCTCCGCCTGAGGACTGGCCACGCCCCATTTTGCAGACGCATCCTGAATAGGAAAAAAATAAGAAAAGAAAGACGGGGACCATGTTTTATGATCATTCTTCCAAGACGCCAGTGTGGAGCTGGTAATCATGGCTACTAACATCGGCCTTCTTCCCTCCCTCACTCCCTCCCCTCTCTTCTTCCCTCCTTACCTGGGTCTGCTCCCCTTGTGTATGTCTATACTTCATGAAGAAATCCGCCAGCTTGTACACGTCCTCCTCGCTCTCGATCCCCATGGCCTGGCAGAGAAGAGCAGAGCGGAGACAACACGGATACCGCTCCTCTGTCACTACTGTCACGTGTTTATGTGACAGTAAATGTATCGGTACAGGTGACATAACACACATACAGACGTCACAGTGTAACTCACAGTGAAGATGGAGTCCAGCTTCATGAGGGACTGCTCATCCTTCTCCAGTGGYGAGAGGAGCTTCAGAAGTTTGCTCTCTATCAGAAAACCCTGTGGAGGTGAGGGACGGAAGGAGAGACAGAGAAGCTGTAAAGGCTAAATGTGGAAACTAGTTTAGTTAGATAACACAGTTCCTCTTCCTCTCTCTATTCCTCTTCATTCAGACACACAAACTCTTAGCTCACCGCCTCGTCACACAGCAGCTCCAGGAGCTTCTTGACCATCTTCGCCGACAACCTCCCACTGTGCTCCCCCTCACTCCCTTCCCTCTCTCTCTCCACCTCACTGCTCCCACTCTCCAGCCCTGCTCCTGAGTCATACACCTCCACAGCCAACCCAGGGCTCTCTGCCCCAGGCCCAACCCCTGCCTCCTGGTACTTCCCCTTCCCCGGGCTACATCCACTGGTCTGCCCAAGCTGGAGCAGCTCGGAGATGGCCTGGTGCGCAGTCTTCTGGGCCTGTCTCTGGGGCTGGAGGGGGCCGCAGCGCTCCATGAAAGCCAGTGATGGGCGCTGCCAGGCCAGGCCCAACTGCTGCTCGTGGACCAGCCGGTCCGTATCCAGGGCCTTCTCCACCAGCGCCTTGACCTCCTCTTCGTTCATCAGCCACACCTCCTCAAACTTCTTGGCATCGATGGCCGCAAAGTGCCTGAACGGAAGGAGGGGAAAGAGCATAGCCTTATTAGTAGGGATGGGCAAAACGAGGCTTTCTGAAGCGAAAAGCAATTAAGACATTGTGTCGAAGTCTCCTCAAGTGCTTGAGACACTTGCACTTGACGTGACATTTGTTGGTCTGCTCGGTACAGTTCAGTTGCAGTTTTGACCATCCCTAGGCTATAGCGTTAGACAGGGAGAGATATGAAAATGCAAAGACTGACAATTACATTCTCTCTGTGTGTGTGTGTGTGTGTGCGTGTCCGTGTGTGTGTGTGTGTGTGTGTGTGTGTGTGTATCCGTGTGTGTGTGTGTTTGTGTGTTACTCACCTCATCTTCTTCTGCATGTGTTTGTACTGTTGCATGATGCGTGTGTAGTCATCAGTGAGGTTCTGGTTCTCCTCCCGGGACTGCTTCTCCTGGTTGGCACACTTGATCTTCAGGTTGTTGACAACATCCTGCAGTCTAGATGATATAAAAGTCACAGTAACTACAGCAGAACTACACAGGTATACGTGTTACTTACAAGCTAACCAGTTTCCCCCAAACTACAGCCCCAAACTGTTGTCAACTTTTGTCAATAGGTTTAAAAGATCTAATGGTGCTAAAGTAAACAAACCCASTGTGGATAGAAGAGATTGGCGATTCAGCACCACAGAAGCGGACAACGGTGGAAACAGAACTTAGAAATTCAGCGCCACATTGTAGTGGACAGCGCCCATCTAAGATGCAGCAAACATGTCTTTTGTACATCAGGTGGTATAATGTTGCTATAGTGATAGTGTTATACAGTGCATTCGGTAAGTATTCAGACCCCTTGACTTTTCCACATTTTTTTACGTTACAGCCTTATTCTAAAATGGATTAAATAAAAACAATTCCTCATCAATCTACACACAATAACTGTCGTCCCCACAGTGACTGTACGTATATACCCCAACCAGAAGCCATGGATTACAGGCAACATTCGCACTGAGCTAAAGGGTAGAGCTGCTGCTTTCAAGATGTGGGACTCGGGAAGCTTATAACCCGGAAGCTTATAAGAAATCCTGCTATGCCCTCCGACGAACCATCAAACAGGCAAAGCGCCAATACAGGACTAAGATTGAATTGTACTACACCGTCTCCGATGCTCGTCAGATGTGGCAGGGCCTYCAAACRATTACAGACTACAAAYGGAAGCACAGCCGCGAACTGCSCAGTGACACYAACATACCAGACGAGCTAAATCACTTCTATGCTCGCTTCGAGGCAAGCAACACTGAGGCATGCATGAGAGCATCAGCTGTTCCGGACYACTGTGTGATCACACTCTRCATAGCCAARGTGAGTAAGACCTTTAAACAGGTCAACATTCACAAGGCCGCTGGGCCAGACGGATTACCAGGARGTGTGCTCCGGGAATGTGCTGACCAACTGGCAGGTGTCTTCACTGGCATTTTCAACATGTGTCCCTGATTGAGTCTGTAATACCAACAGGCTTCAAGCAGACCACCATAGTCCCTGTGCCCAAGAACACTAAGGTAACCTGCCTAAATGACTACAGACCCGTAGCACTCACATCCATAGCCATGAAGTGTTTTGAAAGGCTAGTAGTGGCTCACATTAACACCATTATCCCAGAAACCATAGACCCACGCCAATTTGCATACCGCTCAAACAGATCCACAGATGATGCAATCTCTATTGCACTCCACACTGCCCTTTCCCACCTGGACAAAAGGAACACCTACGTGAGAATGCTATTCATTGACTACAGCTCAGCGTTCAACACCATAGTGCCCTCAAAGCTCATCACTAAGCTAAGGATCCTGGGACTAAACACCTCCCTCTGCAACTGGATCCTGGACTTCCTGACGGGCCGCCCGCAGCTGGTGACTCTAGGTAGCAACACATCTGCCATGCTGATCCTCAACACTGGGGCCCCTCAGGGGTGTGTGCTCAGTCCCCTCCTGTACTCCCTGTTCACCCACGACTGCATGGCCAGGCACGACTCAAACACCATCCTTAAGTTTGCAAACAACACAACAGTGATAGGTCTGATTACCAACAATGACGAGACAGCCTATAGGGAGGAGGTCAGAGACCTGGCCGGGTTGTGCCAGAATAACAACCTATCCCTCAACGTAATCAAGACAAAGGAGATGATTGTGGACTACACAAAAAGGAGGACCGAGCARGCCCCCATTCTCATCGACGGGGTTGTAGTGGAGCAGGTTGAGAGCTTCAAGTTCCTTGGTGTCCACATCACCAACAAACTAGAATGGTCCAAACACACCAAGACAGTCGTGAAGAGGGCACAACAAAACCTATTCCCCCTCAGGAGACTGAAAAGATTTGGCATGGGTCCTCAGATCATCAAAAGGTTCTACAGCTGCAACATCGAGAGCATCCTGACTGGTTGCATCACCGCCTGGTACAGCAAATGCTCGGCATCCGACCGCAAGGCACTACAGAGGGTAGTGCGTATGGCCCAGTACATCACTGGGGCTAAGCTGCCTGCCATCCAGGACCTCTACACCAGGCAGTGTCAGAGGAAGGGCCTAAAAATTGTCAAAGACCCCAGCCACCCCAGTCACAGACTGTTCTCTCTGCTACCGCATGGCAAGCGGTACCGGAGCGCCAAGTCTAGGACCTACAGCTTTTGCCACCAAGCCATAAGACTCCTGAACAGGTAATCAGATGACTACTCTGACTTTTTGCATTGTGTATTTTTTACTTAAAAATTGCACTGTTGGTTAGGGCTTGTAAGTAAGCATTTCACTGTAGGGTCTACACCTGTTGTATTCGGCGCACGTYKCAAATACACTTTGATTTGATTAGATTTTTTCCATTGATCATCCATGAGATGTTTCAACAACTTGATTGGAGTCCACCTGTGGTAAATTCTATTGATTGGATATGATTTGGAAAGGCACACACCTGTCTATATAAGGTCCCACAGTTGACAGTGCATGTCAGAGCAAAAACCAAGCCCTGAGGTCGAAGGAATTGCCCGTAGAGCTCCGAYACAGGATTGTGTCGAGGCACAGGTCTGGGGAACGGTACCAAAACATTTGTGGCCTCCATCATTCTTAAATGGAAGAAGTTTGGACCCAACAAGACTCTTCCTAGAGCTGGCCGAGCAGCCAAACACCTCAGGGAGGTGACCAAGAACCCAAGCTCTAGAGTTCCTCTATGGAGATGGTAGAACCTTCCAGAAGGACAACCATCTCTGCAGCACTCCACCAATCAGGCCTTTATGGTAGAGTGGCCAGACGGAAGCCACTCCTCAGTAAAAGGCACATGACAGCCAGAGATTGCCAAAAGGCACCTAAAGGAATCTCAGACCATAAGAAACAAGATTCTCTGGTCTGATGAAACCAAGATGGAACTCTTTGGCCTGAATGCCGAGTGTCACGTCTAGAGGAAACCAGGCACCGCTCATCACCTGGCCAATCCCATCCCTACGGTGAAGCATGGTGGTGGCAGCATCATGCTGTGGGGATGTTTTCAGTGGCAAGGACTGGGAGACTAGTCAGGATCGAGGGAAAGATTAACAGAGCAAAGTACTGAGAGATCCTTGACGAAAACCTGCTCCAGAGCACTCAGGACCTCTGACTGGGGCAAAGGTTCACCTTCCAACAGGATAACGACCCTAAGCACACAGACAAGACAATGCAGAAGTGGCTTCGGGACAAGTCTCTGAATGTCCTTGAGTGGCCCAAGCAGAGCCCGGACTTGAATACGATCAAACATCTCTGAAGAGACCTGAAAATAACTTTGCAGGGATGCTCCCCATCCTACCCAACAGAGCTTGAGAGGATCTGCAGAGAAGAATGGGAGAAACTCCCCAAATACAGGTGTGCCAAGCTTGTAGCGTCATACCCAAGAAAACTCGAGGCTGTAATAGCTGCCAAAGGTGCTTCAACAAAGTACTGAGTAAAGGGTCTGAATACTTAAATGTGATATTTCAAAGACCTGTTTTTACTTTGTCATTATGGGGTATTGTGTGTAGATTGATGAAGGAAGTGAAGGGGTCTGAATACTTTTTGAATCATTGTAACTGTAGCTACCTGGTGATCTTTCTCTTCTGCTGGGACTTGGTGATGGTGTTCTCTTCGTCTCTCTTCTTTAGCACCTGGAAGTTGTACTCCAGCTTCTCCTGGTTCAGCTGGTACGTAGCCTTCATCTGCTGCAGCTGCTGCTCCAGGATCTACACACACACACACACATACCACAGCTCATTTAAACTCATTTAACAGTCCCTAACATACCTGCGTACTTGTTCCCACGTTTTCATATTTTCCGTCTACCTGAACATCTGTGTCCAGTTTGATCTTGATCATATTGTATTCCTCCGCGTCCTCTGTCCTCAGCTGCTGCAGCAACACCTCATACTCATCCACCCTCTTCATCCTCTGCATCACGTTCTCCAGCTAGAGAGAGAGAGAGAGAGAGAGGGAGAAAGGAGAGACAAAGAGAGACACAAAAAGTTCAAGTACATTTTCAGGGAGAGAAGAGAGAGAGTCTATTGATTAGAATCGTATTTACCTCTTTGTCCCGGCGCTCCTTCATGTACTGTTCCCATTTCGTCCTGTTCCCCGTGAGTAGGATCTTCCGCTCATGCTCAAAGGAATTCTGCACAAAACAGGAGCAGGTCAACAACCATCAACAAACAGATCAATGAACATGTCAACAACCAAAATAACCATCCCGGTGACCAAAAACCCAACCAGACGCAGGAAACATCCCCAATCAAAGTCGGCAGGACACTGCATGGTCAGGGGAGACAGAAGGTGGCTCAGTGGAAGCTGATTGGACGAGCTATTGGAGGATGGATTCATTGTAATGGAATAAATGGAATGGTATCAAACACATCCAACGTATTGAAACCACATGTTTTGACTCCTTTCCATTAATTCCATTCCACCCAATACAATGAGCCCGRCCTCCTTTAGGTTCTCCCACCAGGCTCATATTTTTCATGACAGCTCGTGGATCACCCACCAAGGGGTAACCCCTAGGGAATGTGTGGACGCTGTTCATCGACTACAGCTCYACCTTAAATACCATAGTGCCCTATAAGCTCATCACGAAGCTCATGGGTCTGAACTCTGGGTCTGAACTCCTCCCTATGCAACTACGTCCTGGATTTCCTGACGGGCCACCCCAAGGTGGGGAAGGTAGGCAACATTACCTTCTTGACAATCATTCTCAACACGGGGGCCCCACAAGGGTGCGTCCTCAGTCCCCTCCTGTATTCCCTGTATACCCACGACTGCATAGCCTCACACAGTACCAACTCCATCATCAAATTCTCTGACGCATAACAGTAGTAGGCCTGTATACCAACAACGACACCCTACAGGGAGGAGGTAGGCACTCTGACGGCGCGGCGCCAGGTAAACAACCTCTCCCTCAACGTTAGCAAAACAAAGGAGCTGATTGTGGACTTCAGGAGGAACCAGGCTGGACACGCCCCCATCCTCATCAACAGGGCCGCCGTGGAGACGGCCAATAACTTCCAAATTCCTCGGCATACACATCTCAGAGAAGCTGAAATGGTCTAACCAATACGGACACCGTGGTGAAGAAGGCACGACAGRGACTCMTCAACCACCGTTGGGTGCACACTGCCTGCCCTACAGGACACCTAGAACACCAGGTGTCGCAGGAAGACCAAGAAGATCATCAAGGACCCCAGCCATGTCCTGTTCTCCCCGCTTCAATTCCTCAGACGCAGGAKGTACAGCAGCATCATGGCAATAGACTGGCCAATAGTTTGCTGAATAGCCACCACCAGCTACCTGCTTCCGCCTCCTACTCCTCCTATGGACATTTCCCCCCAACACCCACTCAACYGTCACTTACCTTACATGCTGCTCCCACTATGGACATTTCCCAAACACCCCCCAAACTGACTTTTACTCTGCCCACATCCCAACTACATTCATCACTGTTTCAGTTTTTAATATGTATATTATAGATTGTTTTTATTAGAATTTACATAGTTTTTTTTTCACTTGGTCCCCACACCTTCTAAATGGTCATGTTGCTCCCCCTATGGTCATTACCCCCCACGCCCTCAACAGGCTTTACTATATAGTGCTATTTATATTTATATTGTTGTTGTTGTTGTTTTTTATCACCATTTTCATTCTTTTATTTCACTTAGTCCTGCATGTTTTAGCTCGGAGCCGAAGATTTTCACAGTACCCTGCATTCACACCTGCAAGCCTGTACATGTGAGGATTAAACACTGAATCTGAATGTGTCCCACCTCTATCTGGTCCAGTTCATCCCTGTAGGAGCCCATCAGAAACTTGACCTGGTCCTCCATTCTCTCAATCATCAGGTCCACATCCTCTGCCTGCTTCTTCAGATTTTTGACGTAGCGATCGTCACTTAACTTCATCTCCTACACACGCACACACATTATACATACAGACAAAACAAATGAATACACACAGGCACACACACACACACACACACTACCTGCTGCAGCTCGTGGATGAGTTTGTTCTTGTCCTCTATGAGCAGGGCACACAGCTGCTGCTGGCTGCTCAGAGAGTCTCTCAAGTCCTGGGGGATCTCCTTCATCTTTGCCACCGTCCACTTCCTGGTGATCTCCTCAAACTTCTCCAGGCTCGACTTGGCCTCATTCTCCAGCTTCTCCACCCTGCTCAGGGGGAAGGGGTGGGAGGGGAGAGAGATAGAGGGAGGTCGGAGAGGAGGGTTTGAGAACATGCATGTTTGGTTGATAGTTAACAACGTTTCAATTATTGGTAGAACAGTTTTTGTTGTTGAGCGGTGCTGTGAGGAGGTTGTATTAGTTTGACCTGCTTTTTGTCACAATGAGATACCGGCACGCATGTACAGTCCATGGCCAACAGAGGGAGCACTTCGACTACAACTGCTGCGGAGCACAGTCACTGATCCTGGGTAATACCTGAGTCTGTGGGCCTCCTCCACCTCTGTTTGACGCTGCGATTCCCTAGAATCAGCTGCTACCTGGATGTTGGTGACCAGCTCCGTCCCATCACTCTGCAGCTTTATCATACGCTGGGGGGAATGAGAGAAATAGACATGTAGTGTGTGCGTGTGTGTGTGTGTTGTGTTGTGTTGTGTTGTGTTGTGTTGTGTTGTGTTGTGTTGTGTTGTGTTAACGTTATGTTTCATTGCTTCAAAATAATTTCTAATGCTAACAATAACATAGGCCTAATGGTACCTTCTCACTCTGTTCCACTTGATGCTGGCTTTTTCTGGCCTCCTCTTTGATTTCTTTCTTTTCATGGGAGTCATCTCCCAGTTCTTGTCTGAATGACAGATGGGAAAATTACATCTTATTTTGGCATATATATATATAGCTAGCTATAGCTAACACTAAAGTTGCAGAGGACAGAGTACACCTCACCTGCAATAGCTAAACAGCTAAGCTAAAAGTTTAACAGGTGGCTAACAGGTGCTATCTCAAACAGAAGCCAGCTAACGTTATCTACCTTTTATTGGCTTCACTTCGTGCAGCTATCCGGAGGCGACGGGCTGCAATTCTCTCCTCTGGATTTTCAGAGTCCACGGAAGGTCCAGCCTCCTCCGTATCATCGCGTAGGTTACCGGTTTGACTCATRTTTTTCTTAGCTAGCTATCTAGTTAAGCTTATTACTTCGCTTCTACACAACCCAAGTCTGGAAAAAGTGTAAAGTGGCAACATCGCGAGCTACATGATGGTTTGTTGTTGTAATCGTTGCTATGGGTACGGTGGCCAGTCTCAATTCTGCACCCTACTGGAAGGAAATGTGAACTGCAGTGGAATGTCKCGCTTTACTACTGATTATGAAATAAAAGTGAATCAGAAAAATAAATTGCWACCTTTCTCCTAATGTAGAATAGACAGGGTAGGCTATCCTCACATCTCAGACTATTATTGCTCAAGTCTAATAATAATAATACAATAACACATTTGGTAAATACAAATAATGGTCATTTGGTACACTGTCTATTTTTGCCCTGCAAAGTAGCCTATTCATGTCAAGACCTGTACATACTGAGTAGTTATTTAACAAGAAAATCAGCTTCAGTGTCAATGTTGAGAAACATCCCACGTGTGGGATAATGTTAGAATTCTGCTGATCTAACCTTTTTGAATTCATGAAAAGTTTATAAAACCAAATCGTATTTGATCTCATGTGGGCTAAAAAGCTAAAGGTCTTTGGATGCTCAGTTTCCACCAAAACAAGCAGCTTATTTCACCCTGAATATCTCCACTCTGACAGCCTGCCATTGGGGTTACGCTCTTTATTTATGAATCTATAACTTGCGGTGTGGAATGAACGTATTTCCTGTGCATGAGAGAGCTTCATCAATAGTATACTGAACAAAAATATAAACGCAACATGTCAAGTGTTTCATGAGCTGAAATAAAAGATCCCAGAAATGTTCCATACGCGCAAAAAGCTTATTTCTTTCATATTTTGTGCACAAATTTGTTTACCTCCCTGTTAGTGACCAAAGATAATCCATCCACCTGATAGATGTGGCATATCAAGAAGCTGATTAAACAGCATGATCTTTACACAGGTGTACCTTGTGCTGGGGACAATCTAAAATGTGCCATTTTGTCACACAARACAATGCCACAGATTTCTCAAGTTTTGAGGGAGCGTACAATTAGCATGRTGACTGCAGGAATGTCCACCAGAGCTATTGCCAAAGAATGTAAGGTTAATTTCTCTACCATAAGCCGCCTCCAGCATTGTATTAGAGAATTCTGAAGTATGTCCAACCGGTGGGGGGAGGGGACTCATTCTGATTTGCTGGGCCTGGCTCCCAACAACTCCCTAGGCCCACCCATGGCTGTGCCCCTGCCCAGTCATGTGAAATCCATAGATTAGGGCCTAATGAATTTATTTCAATTGACTGATTTCCTTATATGAACTGTAACTCAGTAAAATCTTAGAAATGGTTGCATGTTACGTTTATATTTTTGTTCAGTATGGATTATGCATTATTAACAGAGGGTTTTAAAGCGTGTTCTTCTGTCTCTGATGTTGTTCTCTCTCCTGAGTCCTGATCCAGACATATATGTCTTTAGGAGCTCATCATATGCCTAACTATTTGCACACATCCTGACAAAGGGAATACTCTATTCAAAGCGAGGATGCCGTGTTAAATGTATCTTTGGTGAGAATGTGGTTCAGTCAGGTTGTGTAAAGCATGTTTTCCAGGTCTACCTGCATAAGTTCTTTCTTTCTGGCTCTTAGTTTTGTCTCCTTTAGCTGTTGAAATTACTGGAGGTATTTCTGGTTCTATGCATTACATTTCTACACACTGCACCCCATCTACCCTCTGACAGCCTCTGGATGTCCTCTGTCTCACTCACCTACTCACACACACACACAAACACGTGCATATTCTAATCTACCTGGTTGAGGCTTCAGTCGTCTTCCTAAGCACCTCCGTGTTCATGTTAATCCCAAATGTAGCGGTCTGAGTGGAGAGACTGAGTTCTGTTCTGAGGCTTGGAGCCCAACGGCTGATGAGATTGTGTACAGAGAGCCAGGCAGGAGTAAGATAGTATTGGAGCGTGTAAATGCTATTTATGCAACTTTTGTTTATGGTAAATAGTGTTTAAGTATTACGCTGTATTACAGTGCTTTCAGAAAGTATTCAGACCCCTTAACTTTTTAACATTTTGTTGTTTACAGACTGAATTTAAAAATGATTCTATTTAGATTTGTTTGTCACTGGCCTACACACAATACCCCATAATATCAAAGTGGAATTATGTTTTTAGAAATTTTGACAAATTAATAAAAAATGAAAAGCTGAATGTCATAAGTACTCAACCTCATTGTTATGGCAAGCCTAAATAAGTTCAGGAGTAAAAATGTGCTTAAAAAGTCAAATCAAATCAAATCAAATCACATTTTATTGGTCACATACACATGGTTAGCAGATGTTATTGCGAGTGTAGTGAAATGCTTATGCTTCTAGATCCGACAGTGCAGCAGCATCTAACAGGTAATATCTAACACTTCCACAACAAAACCTAATATCTAACAAATTCCACAACAAAACCTAATATCTAACAAATTCCACAACAAAACCTAATACACACAATCTAGTAAAGGAACGGGATGAGAATATATAAGTATAAAATATATGGATGAGATGCAATAGATAGTAAAGAATAGATAGTGAAGMATACAGTATWTACGTATGAGATGAGTAAGCGAGATATGTAAACATTCTTAAAGTGGCATTAATAAAGTGACTAGCGTTCCATTTATTAAAGTGGCAAATGATATGAAGTCTGTAGGTAGGCAGCCACCTCTCTGTGTTATGTTTGGGTCAAATCCAATAGAACACATTACTGAGCACCACTCTCCATATTTTCAAGCAAAGTGGTAGTTGCATCATGTTATGGGTGTGCTTGTAATCGTTAAGGACCGGGGACTTTTCCAGTATAAAAATTCGATGGAATYGAGCTAAGCGCAGGCAAAATCCTACAGGAAAACCTGGTTCTGTCTATTTTCCACCAGACACTGGGAGATTAATTCACCTTTCAGCAGGACAATAACCTAAAACACAAGGCCAAATCTACACTGGAGTTGCTTACCAAGAAGACATCGAATCTTCCTGAGTGGCCGAGTTATAGTTTTGACTTAAATGTACTTGAAAATCTATGTCAAGACCTGAAAATGGTTGTCCAGCAATGAACAACAACCAATTTGACAGAGCTTGAATCATTTTGAAAATAATAAATGGGCAAATGTTGCACAATCCAGGTGTAGAAAGCTCACAGCTGTAATCACTGCCAAATGTGCTTCAACAAAGTATTGACTCGGGTGTGAATACTTATGTAGATATATTTCTATATTTCATTTTCAATACATTTTCAAAAATGTGTAAAAACACATTTTCATGTTGTCGGTATCAATTTGAATTCACGCTGTACAGTAGCACAACAACATTTAATTGAACCTTCATTTAACTGGGCAAGTCAGCTAAGAACAAATTCTTATTTACAATGACGGCCTACAAGGGGAATGAATGCCTTCTGAAGGCACCGTATATACTATTATACATTAGCATTATTAGCGTTAGCATTTATGTTACTCGCCGCTTCTCYTTTCAACTAACGTTCCGTGTTGTTTCCACACCTTTTTTTCCTAAGCTATACATCCCTTGAAAGGAGACGATAGCGTCAGTAGAGGGAATGTCTATTTTCCACATCAAAGCCCCTTATGGCCATTTGAGAGCGGAGCATGACCTTGTCCAACCAGCCCAGCCACAAGGGAAAGGCAAGGSAAAAGGGGATACCTAGTCAGTTTCACAACTTAATGCATTCAACCGAAATATGTTTTCCGCATTTAACCCAACCCCTCTGAATCAGAGAGATGCGGGAGGCTGCCTTAATCGACGTCCAAGTCATCAGCAACCGGGGAACAGGTGTTGTTGGGGGGTTAACGGCCTTGCTCAASGGCAGACAGGCAGATTTGTTTCACCTTGCCAGAAGATTACGGGAGTGAAAGAACACACTAAAGCACCTGATGAGTGTTGCACAAGTGTTTACAAGATAATGACAGCGTTTGTTGTTGGGAGAAAAGGGGTCCTTCTTGAATTGCGYTTGTAATTGTCCCTTGATTTTGGCACCATGTAAAAACACTTTAAAATGACAAAAACATGACAAATAACACATTTTCCATTTTATTTAACTGTTATTTAATAAGGAAACATATGTAATTCCTTTATACTGCAAAATATATATTTGCTTTGTAGAAACTACTATGGGCTAACAAATTGGCTTATCCCACTGATGATGTGTTGAGGTGTTGTAAAATGTTTTGGGGATTTAGAGATATTTATCWATTATTTTGAATGCTAGACAGTGTACAAAAGTATTTCATATATTGTATATATTAATAKAAACAAAGGAGGCTATTAAAAACACKTATTTTTTGCTTAGTCAGTTTCACCTAGTCAGTTTCACAGCTTAATGCATTCAACCGAAATATGTTTTCCGCATTCCGCAGCGGGAGGCTGCCTTAATCGACGTCCATGTCATCTCTCTGATTCAGAGGGGTTGGGTTAAATGCGGAAAACATATTTCGGTTGAATGCATTAAGTTGTGAAACTGACTAGGTATCCCCTTTCCCTTCCCTTTCCCTTGTGGCTGGGCTGGTTGTATACTGTAATATATTAGTATTTACAGTTAAATATAGTATAAATACTGTAGTAAAAGAAAACTGTAGTATATATTATAGTAATTGTTTTGGTGGACTTTAATGAATACTACAGTAAAGCTGTGGTGCGGCTCCTCTCTAATGAGAATCCTCTGGAACGACAGGCCCCGGGGGCTTTCCCTGCACTTAGGTCGTTGTAGGGACGACCACAACAKACACACCCTCACACACTCAAACACAGTGCTGAAAAAGGATGTTCGCACAAACGGGTGCGAATGTTGACAGGAGCATAGAAAGAGGACAGGACAGGAGTGTATGTGTAAATTAGTATGTGTGTGTGTGTGTGTGTGTGTGTGTGTGTGTGTGTGTGTGTGTGTGTGTGTGTGTGGTGTGTGTGTGTGTGTGTGTGTGTGTGTGTGTGTGTGTGTTTGCGTGAGTGGTACTTAAAGTCAATGTTCACATTTGTCATTTAATCTGCTCTGTGGGGAAGGGGAGTGGGGGTGCTACTGTATGTGTGTACTGCACTTGTCTGTGAATGTGTGTGTACTGTGCACCTCTGGGAACATGTGTGTGTGTGTGTGTGTGTGTGTGTGTGTGTGTGTGTGTGTGTGTGTGTGTGTGTGTTGTGTTGTGGTGTGTGTGTGTGTGTGTGTGTGTGTGTGTGTGTGTGTGTGTGTGTGTGTGTGTACATCTGAATATGCTTTCTGTGGTAATGTCAATAATGTGAAGAATAAGCCTTACTCAGAAGAGCCTGTTTCCCTGTCAGAGGTAAAATTCTATCGCTGGCACCCTTTGGGGTGTGTGAATACTGGTCCCTACTGGTCTGTCTGTGGAAGAGGAGGATGGAGGAGGACAACAAATACATGTCCAAACTGTCACCCACTGTGGACTACTGGGCAGGCACGTACCTAGTAGTGATAGGTGAGTTACTTTTGGATTTGTTCAGCATTCTGCATGAGGCTGGTAGTTTGGGATTTGTGAAATACAAATGACAGGATTTCAGATTGATGTGAGAGCATGATTGATTTCTGTGGAGATGGTGATTAGAGATGATGTAGTGTAAAGGGATTCAAATTCCGTACACACTCTCTTTGCGTGTGAGCTGTTTTACGTTTTAATTTCTCGAATTTCTCAGTGGAATTTACAGCCATGCTGTATATTACACCAAAGTCATATCGGTAGGCAATATACAGTCGTGGATATATAGAATAAGCAGCACTTACGGTATAATTGATTTGACACAAAGCATTATGGTTGTCTTTCAATGGTTGGTAATGTGTGATCTAGATGTGTGAATGGTTATTGTGCATTCATTGATTTCACACAAGCTGTTGCTTTTCATTTGTCGCTTATGCTGTACACAGTGGAAACCATACTTCCATTGGTGAGCTGTCTGATGTCAATTTAGAAAATACATGAAATAAGGATATCTACACAAACAATATATACAAAAAGTACATTTCTGTTGATTCCTGATAAATGTACATCTGAAACTGTGAATGTTTACGTGTGGTACAGCACCCCAGTCCTCCTGTTGCAATTCAGATACAGTGAGGTCCAAAAATATTTGGACAGTGACAAATGTTTTGTAGTTTTGGGTCTGTACTCCAGCACTTTGGATTTGAATGAATTATACAATGACTATGAAGTGCACACTGTCAGCTTTTATTTTATGGTATATCGGGTGAACTGTTAAGAAATTACAGCACTTTTTGTACATAGTCCCCCCATTTTAGGGAACCAAAAGTATTTGGACAAATTTAAAGTTGAAGCTGATTAAACAGCATGATCATTACACAGGTGCACCTTGTGCTGGGGACAATAAAAGGCCACTCTAAAATGTGCAGTTTTGTCACACAACACAATGCCCAAAGATGTCTCAAGTTTTGAGGGAGCATGCAATTGGCATGCTGACTGCAGGAATGTCCACCAGAGCTTTTATTTTCTCTACCATATGCCGTTTCCAATATATATTTAGAGAATTTGGCAGTACGCCCAACCGGCCTCACAACCGCAGACCACGTGTGTGGTGTCGTGTGGGTGAGCGGTTTGCTGATGTCAACGTTTTGAACAGAGTCCCCCATGGTGGTAGGGTTATGGTATGGGCATGCATAAGCTACGGATAACGAAGGTAATTGCATTTTAACGATGGCAATTTGAATGCACAGAGAAACCGTGACAAGATCCTGAGGCACATTGTTGTGCCATTCATCCGCCACTATCATGTTTCAACATGATAATGCTTGACCCCATGTCGCAAGGATCTGTACACAATTCCTGGAAGCTGAAAATGTCCCAGTTATCCTATGGCCTGCATACTCACCAGACATGTCACCCATTGAGCACGTTTGGCATGCTCTGGAGCGACGTGTACGACAGCGTGTCCAGTTCCCACCAATATCCAGCAACTTCGCACAGACATTGAGGAGGAGTGGGACAACATTCCACAGGCCACAATCAACAGCCTGATCAACTCTATGCGAAGGAGTTGTGTCACGCCGCATGAGGCAAATGGTGGTCACCACAGATACTGACTGGTTTTCTGATCCATGCCCCTACGTTTTTTTTTTATGTATCTGTGACTGACAAATGCATATCTGTATTCCCATTAATGTGAAGTCCATAGATTAGGGCCTAATGCATTTATTTCAATTGACTGATTGACTTATATGAACTGTAACTCAGTAAAATCATTGACATTGTTGCATGTTGCGTTTATATATATTTTTCAGTATATGATAAGTATACTATACTACAGATTGGGTCTCTAAAAAGGTACAAACTTACAATTTCCATATGGTTTCCCAATGAAATGGGCATAGCCAGCACACGTTTCAGCAAATAAACGACTGTTTCAAATAAATGGTGGGTCTAAATGAATTGCTTACGAGGTTACCATGGATTACAATGAATTGTTTACAAGGTTTAATGTTTGATTTGTAACATAAAGAAATGTAATAATGACTTTAAAGAAATGATGGCAATCATGCTTTTTTATCGGCATTAATAAACTGCTAGCCATTGGCTGCTCACAGCTTTGAACTGCTAGCTAACTGGCAAGCACAAAAACAGGCAACAACTTTGGGAGTACAGACCCCTAAAATTTGACTGATCGCCCTCTAGTGGTGCAAGTAAGAACTGCCGAAAATGCATAGTCAAAGAGGAGAAAAATTATTATGTCAAGGAAAAAGTTTTTTAAAATTCTAAATAGAGTCATACTAAGACAAAAGGAACGTGACACAGTGTGTAAATGTTAACAAATTAGTGCAGTACATTAAGAAATGTATTAAAATGGTAGAACTGAATTCTGGAATTAAACAATGAACTATGCAAATTAGCAAATGCTGTGTGCATTAAGGAAATAGACGCCTGGCTCAAATAGAAGCCTGTCTCTAATAAGCGCCTGTTTAAGCAAATAAATGCCTGGGTTATGAAGAGAGGGAGAGGGAAACACCTGTCCATCTATGGGAAAATTACCCTCATGAATTATCTAGTGGTATCGCAGCTTACATATTTAGTCATGGCTCTACTGACTCCAGGATAATCATTTTTCAAACCATATAAAGTCAAACGGGCATATTTATATAACAAACATGGGTTTGGAGGTTTAAAACTATTAAATATTATCTCTCCTAAAGCCTCCTGTCACGCCTGCTCCCGCTCCCCCTCTCTGGCGCTCGAGGGCGCCAGGCTGCCCTTCATTACGCACACCTGTCACCATCATTACGCACATCAGCACTCATTAAACTCACCTGGACTCGTTTTTCACAATTCCTGATATTTAATCTGAGTAAAAATTGCCTGTCTTAGGTCACTTAGGGTCAGAAGTTTACATAAACTCAATTAGTATTTGGTAGCATTGCCTTTAAATTGTTATACTTGGGTCAAACGTTTCAGGTAGCCTTCCACAAGCTTACCACAATAAGTTGGGTGAATTTTGGCCCATTCCTCCTGACAGAGCTGGTGTAACTGAGTCAGGTTAGTAGGCCTCCTTGCTCGAACACGCTTTTTCAGTACTGCCCACAATGGGATTGAGGTCAGGGCTTTGTGATGGCCACTCCAATATCTTGACTTTGTTGTCCTTAAGCCATGTTGCCATCAAATTTAGCCATCAAATTTAAATCACATTAAAAGTCGGTTAAGGTTTAGAGATCACAACAAAAACAGACTGTGGTTAGCTGGAAGGTGGCAGGCCAAATTTGAGATTAGAGAAATTCCTTGCTATTGTCTTTCAAATTATCTCAGGGCTTGATGGCTTGCCTAGGGCGTATAACGGTCCTCTGAGTGGAGGCTAAACACCAGAGATGCAAAAGCGGCCTGCTTATATGGTCCTCTGAATGGGGGCTACCCGCCAGTGATGCAAATTACGTCTTTAGCTGCAAACTCCACTCACCCGATGGCGGAAGGAATTTATAGCCATGGGCGTAGCGACAGAGAGAAATAGCAAGTGGGGGGGGGGGAATTTTTGCTATCTGGGTAGGTGTGTCACTTGTTTTTGTGTCATCCTCAGTGATTGTGAATGCATTAAGTTCACATGTCCACATGTGTGGTTGTATTGTGTTTTTAAATTGGCAAATAAATCTAATCAAATAAAAGGTATTTATAGAAACAACAAAAACAGCTCGCGGCCTCTGGCTGGCTGTGGTTGGCTGTAAAGTGGCAGGCCGAATTTGAGATTAGAGAAATTCCTTGCTATTGTCTTTCAAATTATCTTATGGCTAGATGGGTTGCCTAGGGCTTAAAGATGTTCTCTGAGTGGAGGCAAAATTTCAGAGTTGCAAAAGCAGCCTGCCAAGGGCTTATAGTGGTCCTATGGGAGAGGGCTACCCACCAGAGATGCAAATCACGTCTTAAACGACAAACTCCATTTGCCTGCTGGTGCTAGGAATTTATAGCCTTGGGCTTAAGGCAAGCGGCAAATAGTAAGCGGGAGGACATTTTTTGCTATCTTGGTAATTGCACAGGTGACATGCTGGTAAATATGAGTTAAAACAGATTTTAGTTTCCCTGCAATATAATCTCTGGCTACGAGAAGCGTTGCCTCTGGATGTACATTTTCTTGTTTGCATATGACTCTATACAGTTCATTGAGTGCAGTCTTAGAGCCAGCATCGGGTTGTGGTTTTAAATAGACAGCTACAAAAAATATAGATGAAAACTCTCTTGGTAAATAGTATGGTCTGCAGCTTGTCATGAGGTATTCTACTTCTTAATAGATATACAGTATATTTTCTATGTCCTTGTTCAGCCAATACTCTGGGAAACATATAACAGTTCTTCAGATCCCGTTGATAGGATAGTGTCGAGTTCATCCAGTTTGTTCTCCAGTGACTGCACATTCTCCAATAGAAAAACGGCAGTCTATCTCGACTGCCTTTTTTTCGCCACGGCTTCCTCTTTCAAGTCCCGGAGATTAGGGCCTGGTCCTGAGTAAACAGAACGTCTAGTGCTGCCGAACCAAATCAAGGTTAGTGATCACTGTTCTGATGTCCACAAGTCGTTTTCGGTCATATGAAATAATGGCGGAGACATCATGTACAACAAAGTTAAGATCAGCATAAAAAAACACAATATGCCTATATGCTAATCTGACTTTGCTGCAGGTCTACTGACTCTGAAAAACACCAAAAGAAAGATGCCCATGGTCCCTTAGGCATACTACAAGGAAGCATGAGGACTGCAGATGTGGCCATGGCAATAAATTGCAATGTCTGTACTGTGAGACACCTGTACTGTGAGACACAGCTGATCGTCCTCGCAGTGGCAGACCACATGTAGCAACACCTGCACAGAATCGGTACATCCGAACATCACACCTGCGGGACAGGTACAGGATGGCAACAACAACTGCCCGAGTTACACCAGGAACGCACAATCCCTCCATCAGTGCTCAGACTGTCCGCAATAGGCAGAGAGAGGCTGGACTGAGGGCTTGTAGGCTTGTTGTAAGACAGGTCCTCACAAGATATCACCGGCAACAACCCACCGTCGCTGGACCAGACAGGACTGGCAAAAAGTTCTCTTCACTGACGAGTCTCGGTTTTGTCTCACCAGGGGTGATGGTCGGATTCGTGTTTAACGTCGAAGGAATGAGCGTTACACCGAGGCTTGTACTCTGGAGCGGGATCGATTTGGAGGTGGAGGGTCCATCATGGTCTGGGGCGGTGTGTCACAGCATCATCGGACTGAGCTTGTTGTCATTGCAGGCAATCTCAACGCTGTGCGTTACAGGGAAGACATCCTCCTCCCTCATGTGGTACCCTTCCTGCAGGCTCATCCTGACATGACCCTCTAGCATGACAATGCCACCTGCCATACTGCTCGTTCTGTGCGTGTTCTGCCATGGCCAGTGAAGAGCCCGGATCTCAGGTCCATTGAGCATATCTGGGACCTGTTGGATCTGAGGGTGAGGGCTAGGGCCATTCCCCCCAGAAATGTCCGGGAACTTGCAGGTGCCCTGGTGGAAGAGTGGGGTATCATCTCACAGCAAGAACTGGCAAATCTGGTGCAGTCCATGAGGAGGAAATGCACTGCAGTACTTACTGCAGCTGGTGGCCACACCAGATACTGACTGTTAATTTTGACCCCCCCTTTGTTCAGGGACACATTATTACATTTCTGTTAATCACATGTCTGTGGAACATGTTCAATTTATGTCTCAGTTGTTGAGTCTTGTTATGTTCATACAAATATTTACACATGTTAAGTTTGCTAAAAATATAACGCAGTTGACAGTGAGAGGACGTTTCTTTGTTTGCTGAGTATAGTATTTTACTGGGTGACTTTCGCTTTTACTTGAGTAACTTTCTATTAAGGTAGCTATACTTTTACTCAAGTATGACAATGGGGACTTCTTCCACCACTGGACATTATAGGGTATTGTGTGTAAACCAGTGACACAAAATCTCAATTTAATCCATTTTAAATTCAGGCTGTAACACAACAAATTGTGGAAAAAGTCAAGGGGTGTGAATACTTTCTGAAGGCACTGTATATTCCAAGTATTCCAAGATGGCGTAGCAGTCGGACGTGTGTTTGTATTGTCCTGTCGCGTGTAAATAGTAAATAGTCTTCGTATTTTTCGTATACATTTCGTATATATTTTAATTTCACTTTCCATCTAGGAACTGAATATACATTCCTACATTCCGCCTCACCCAATGTGGTACGGACCTGCTATTTTTTTTATACTTTAGAACCGTAACCCCAATCAGAAGCTAGCCAGATAACTAGCTACTAGCTAGTAGTCAGTTAGCCACTGCTGCGGTCTTCACCCTCAACTCGGACACAGCCAGCTTCAATACCGGGCCAATACCTGCCAGTCTGCAAGCGGATAGCTTTCATCGCCAGAGCATATAGGACTGCTTTTTCTCTACCACATCACCGATTCCTGACGCAGCTCTGGACAATTACACCGTATCATCACAGCTAGCTAGCTGCAACCGAGTGGCTACTACTGGCTAACACCTCTGTCCCGAAGCAAGCACCAGTTTAGCCTTGAGCTGCCTCGAGCTAGGCCATCTGCCGGCTAGCTGAAAGGTCTACCAGCGAATTCTTGGGCTACAATACCAGCTACAAGCTAATTTAGCCATTTTTTTTTTGCCGCTGCTAGTAGCTTTTACCTTCTGCACAGACACCACCCTGTTATTAGCCTGGATATTACTCACCAATTTACCAGCATCGGACTGTCTTCTCGACAACAACGCGGATCCTGCCATAATCCCTTGAGCCATGCTTCTGATCCTCCACAGCTAGCTTGCGGCTAGCGCAGCTAGCGCCACTGCCACGAAGCTAGCACCAGTTAGCAAACACAATTCTACAATTCACAACCTCTCTTTTCGCCATCGCCATCTGCTTGGATTCTCTGTCGACACGACACGTCTGAGCAGACCCCTCCGTCTGAGCAGACCACCCCCGGGCTACTAACTTTAAACGCCGCGAGCCTCCTGCTCCATCTACGGCTGCCCCCTGGACACTATGATCACTTGGCTACATAGCTGATGCATGCTTGACTGTCCATTAATTCACGTACTCCATTCTGTTTATTTGTGTTTTATCTGTCGGCTCTGTGCTTTAACTCAGGATCTGTGTGTAGTTAATCCGACCCTCTCTGCCTAGTCGTCGCATTTTTACTGTTGTTGCTGTGTTAGACTAGCACCTGTTATTGCGCTGTTATCTTACCTGTTGTTTAGCTAGCTCTCCAATCAAGACCTGCAATCACTTTATGCCTTTTGTATGTCTCTCTCAAATATCAATATGCTTGCATACTGTTGTTCAGCTAGTTTTCATTATCATTGTTTGGTTTGCAATGGACCTGTAGTTCCACTCTCGTACCTCTGATACCCCTTTGTCCCACCCCCACACATGCGGTGACCTCACCCATTGAGACCAGCATCCAGAGATACAACCTCTCTTATCATCACCCAGTCCTGGGCTTGCCTCCGCTGTCCCGCGCCCTCCATACCCCTGTCTGCACATTATGCCCGAATCTATTCTACCAGCCCATAATCTGCTCCTTTTATTCTTGTCCAACGCTCTAGGCGACCAGTTTTGATACCTTTTAGCCGCACCCTCATCCTACTACTCCTCTGTTCCTCGGGTGATGTGGAGGTAAACCCAGGCCCTGCATGTCCCCAGTCACCCTCATTTGTTGACTTCTGCGATCGAAAAGCCTTGGCCTCATGCATGTCAACATCAGAAGCCTCCTCCCTAAGTTTGCCTTACTCACCGCTTTAGCACACTCTGCCAATCGATGTCCTTGCCGTGTCGAATCCTGGCTTAGGAAGGCCACCAAAAATTCTGAGATTTCCATACCCAATATACACTTTCCGTCAAGATAGAACTGCAAAGGGGGAGGAGTTTGCAATCTACTGCAGAGATAGCCTGCAAAGTCTTGTCATACTTTCCAGGTCTATGCCCAAACAGTTCGAACTTCTATTTAAAAATTAATCTCTCCAGAAATAAGTTCTCACTGTTGCCGCCTGCTACCGACCCCCCTCAGTCCCAGCTGTGCCTGGACACCATCTGTGAATTGATCGTCTCCCCATCTAGCTTCAGAGTTTGTTCTGTTAGGTGACCTAAACTGGGAATATGCATTAACACCACCGGCAGTCCTACAATCCAAGCATTGATGCCCTCAATCTCACACAAATCATCAAGGAACCCACCAGGTACAACCTAAATCGTAAACATGGGCACCCTAATAGACATTATCCTGACCAAGCTCTGCGCTCCAAATACACCTTCTGCTGCCTTCAATCAAGATCTCAAGCGATCACTGCCTTCATTGCCTGTATCTCCGCCACGGGTCTGCGTCGTAAACGCCACCGCCCTCATCACTGGTCAAACGCTCCCTAAAAACACTTCTGCGAGCAGGCCTTTCTATCGACCTGGCCCGGGTAGCCTGGAAGGATATTGACCCTCCCAAAAATCCGTTTCAGTTGAGGATGCCTGGTCATTTCTTTAAATGTTAGCTTCCTCACCATATTAGACAAGCATGCGTCCGTTCAAAAAATGCCAGACCAAGAACAGATATAGCCCTTGGTTTCACGTCCAGATCCTGACTGCCTCGACGCACCAAAACATCCTGTGGCGAACTGCAAATAGCATCGAAGAGCCACCCGCGATATGCAACTGTTCAGGGAAGTCAGGAACCAATACACCAGTCAGTCAGGAAAGCAAAGGCCAGGCTTTTTTCAAGCAGAAATTCGCATCCTGTAGCTCTAAACTCCAAAAAGTTCTGGGATACTGTAAAGTCCATGGAGAACAAGAGGCAATCCTCCTCCCAGCTGCCCACTGCACTGAGGCAGGTAACGGTCACCACCGATAAATCGTGATAATCGAAGACTTCAACAAGCATTTCTCAATGGCTGCCATGCCTTCCTCCTGGGACTCCAACCTTGGCCAACAGCCCCGCCCCCCCCCGCTGCTACTCGCCAAGCCTCCCCAGCTTCTCCTTTACCCAATCCAGATAGCAGATGTTCTGAAAAAGAGCTGGAAAACCTGGACCCATACAAATCAGCTGGGCTTGACAATCTGACCCCCTATTCTGAAACTGTCCACGCCGCCATTGTCGCCACCCCCTATTACCAGCCTGTTCAAACCTCTCCTCGTATCATCTGAGATCTCCGCTCAGGAGTGGAAAGCTGCCGGCGGTCATGACCCGCTACTTCATAGGGGAGACACCCTGGACCCAAACTGTTGACAGAACCATCTCCCATCCTGACCTGCCTACTACTAAGGTCTTTGAAAGCCAAGTCAACACACCAAACAGATACACTTGACCATACTCGAATCCACGGGTACCTTCTCCCGCTGTGCAATCCGGTTTCCGAGCCGGTCACTGGGTGCACCTCAGCCACGCTCAAGGTACTAAACGACATCATAACCGCGCATCGATAAAGCATTACTGTGCAGCCGTTCTTCATCGACCTGGCGAAGGCTGTTTCGACTCTGTCAATCACCTATCTTATCTGCAGACTCAGTAGCCTCGGTTTTTCTAATGACTGGCCTTGCCTGGTTCACCACTACTTTGGCAGACAGAGTTCAGTGTGTCAAATCGGAGGGCATGTTGCCGTCCTCTCTGGCAGTCTCTATGGGGGTACCAACAGGTTCAATTCTCGGGCCGACTCTTTTGCTCTGTATTACATCAATGAGTTGCTGTCTGTGCAGGGGCGTCTCCCTGATCCAACGCTCTACGGCAGACGACACCATTCTATATACTTGCGGCCCTTCCTTGGACACTGTGGCTATCTACCTCCAAACGAGCTTCATGGCCATACAACACTCCCTCTCCGTGGCCTCCAACTGCCTTAAACGCTAGTAAAACGCCAATGCATGCTTTTCAAACCGTTCGTGACCTGCAGCCGCACGCCCGACTTAGCATCACACCCTGGACGGTTCCGACCTAGAATATATGGACATCTATAAGACCGTAGGTGTCCCTGGCTAGACTGCAAAACTCTCCTTCCAGACTCATATCAAAACATCTCCAATCCAAAATCAAATCAAGAATCGGCTTTCTATTCCGCAACAAAGCCCTCCTTCACTCACGCCGCCAAACTTACCCTAGTAAAACTGACTATCCTACCGATCCTCGACTTCGGACGATGTCATCCTACAAAATAGCTTCAACACTTACTCAGCAAACTGGATGCAGTTTATCACAGTGCCATTCGTTTTGTTACTAAAGCACCTTATACGCACCCACCACTTCTGCGACCTGTATGCCCTAGTCGGCTGCCCTCGCTACAATGTTCGTCGTCAGACTCCCACTGGCTCCAGGTCATCTACAAGGCATGCTAGGTAAAGTGCCGCCGTTATCTCAGTTCACTGGTACGATGGCTACACCACACCGCAGCACGCGCTCCAGCAGGTGTATCTCATCACGATCATCCTAAAGCAAAAACCTCATTTGGAACGCCCTTTTCCTTCCATGTTTCTCTGCTGCCTGCGACTGGACACGAATTGCAAAAATCTCTGAATTGGAGACTTTATCTCCCTCAACAACTTTAAAAATCTGCTACGCCAGCGCTAACCGATCGCTGCAGCTGTACATAGTCCATCTGTAAACTACCCACCCAATTTACCTACCTCACCCCCCATAACTGCTTTTATTTTTACTTTCCTTCTGCTCTTTTGCACACCAGTATCTCTTCTGCACATGATCATCTGATGATTTTCACTCCAGTGTTAATTCGCTAAATGTAATTATCGATTTATGCTACCTCATGCCTTTTGCACACATTGTATATAGATTCTCTTTTTTTCTACCATGTTATTGACTTGTTTATTGTTTACTCCATGTGTAACTCTGTGTTGTCTGTTCACACTGCTATGCTTTATCTTGGCCAGGTCGCAGTTGCAAATGAGAACTTGTTCTCAACTAGCCTACCTGGTTAAATAAAGGTGAAATAAAAAAAATAAAAAAAATAAAAATATGCATAAAATCAGGTTTAAATTGGCTGAGCAGCATGATAAATAATAAATAGTAGTAACAATGCATGGTGGTTGTGTGTGTGACATGGTCTCCAAGATTTTAATTTACTGGATATTTGAAAAATTGACTGGACATCCATATGCATTGGGTACTTAACACATTAGGGCATCCACCCACAGTGCTCAGAATGAGAGAAATCACATGTATATTATGAAAATCATCTTCACAAACAAATGTTGTCCCCTTGGCTACCGGTAGGTCAATTGGATCTATTGTGTTAGGCTTATTGATTAAATTCAAAATAAAGCCAATAAGGCTCCTTATTTAACTCACCATTTCTTCGAGCAAGGTATCGGGTAGGATTTACGACGACGTCAAAGCAGGTCAGTAAATCCATATCGTCTTCGGGGAATCTCTTGTACAACCAATCAATTAGATGCTGAATGTACTGCTGCCTGGTTTCAGTGAAAGCGTGGATCGTACTCTCATCTGACTTGGTTATTGTTGTCCCCCTGAACACATTGTCATAGCATCCCTCATGGGAAAGCTGTTCCTCTGGGCAAGGGTGGTCTCTAATTTGGGTCATTGCAGCAAGTGATTGCACATTTCACACAAAAATAATTCACCCCATCTACTGGGTCATGCATCAGCCATTTTGTCTGTATGTTAGCAGGCGGTGTTTCGTTCGGACATGGTGCTTGCTCGTCGTGTGCATTATTGTCCCTCTCCTGCATTTCAACATCATTACATTTTTCTTGTCTGGGTGGTTTTCTTAAAAAACTTGCTGATTAATACTTGTCCAGACATTGCTAATCAGTAGACTAGGATAATGGCACATGTGACCGTAGGTACATATCCCAAATAGAAGCCATGGATTATAGGCAACATCCGCACTGAACTAAAGTCTAGAGCTGCCGATACACTATTCCGGACGCTTATAAGAAATCCCACTACGCCTTCTGATGACCCATCAAATAGACAAAGTGTCAATACAGGACTGAGATCCAATCCTACTAAACCGGCTCTGATCCTCGTCGGATGTGGCAGGGCTTGCAAACTATTACGGATTACAAAGGGAATCCCAACCGTGAGCTGCCCAATGATGCAAGCCTACCAGACAAGCTAAATGCCTTCTATGCTCGCTTTGAGGCAAGCAACACTGAACCATGCATGAGAGCACCAGCTGTTCTCTCCCTGACAGTCTGTAATACCTACATGTTTCAAGCAGATCGCCATAGTCCCTGTGCCTAAGAACACCAAGGTAACCTACCAAAATGACTACCGCCCGGTAGCACTCATGTCTGTAGTCATGAATAACTTTGAAAGGCCGGTCATCCCAGAAACCCTAGACCAACAACAATTTGCATACCGCACCAACAGATCCACAGATGACGCAATCTCTATTGCACTCCACACTTAACCTTTCCCACCTGCACAAAAGGAACACCTATGTGAGATTGCTGTTAATTGACTAGAGCTCAGCGTTCAACAACATAGTGCCCTCAAAGCACATCACTAAGCTAAGGACCCTAGGACCAAACACATCCCTCTGCAACTGGCTCCTGATTTCCTGACTTCCTAAATGTGTTTTTGCTACCCAAACAGGCTGGTCATTAGTTATTTTCTATTCCTGGTAGGCGGGTCGGACCGCTCCGCTTCCCCCCCCCTCACTCAGACACACACACACACACACATAGACAGACACACACTCTCTCTTGGATGGATCGATCCAATATTGCAATATGTAAGGGGGAAAATGAGCCCTCCCTTATTGAACTTGTCCGGCATTTTTGCAGAACGGGATAGGTCAATAGCTAAGCAAAGTTTTTATGCAAGAGCCTTTTGTGCAAGAGCCTCAAACTTAAGAATGCTGTCCATCTCCTTTTCATACTCCGCTTCAACCAGCCATTCCACTCATTTCAAAACTCGTTCACTGACGATGTCTACATGCACACCAATATCACATTATTTTTCGAAATACTCAAGTATTCTGTTTTTGAGTTGACATCAGGGATGAGATGTTTGGCTCTTTTTAATGAATCTGATGTTTGACTCATTCAGTCAAAAGAACGAATCTTTGGACTCATTTCGTTCATATGAGTCAGTAATGCCCAGAGCACGCACGACCGAACGGTGAACTGAAAACTCGAAATAGTAATGATTCTACAAGCCTTTCGTTCAAAATGTCATTCACCATAGGGGGCTTATTGGAGCTGTCATTTGTGACAGAATTTTAAAAGCGTGTTTTAACCAATGTACCTTTGTTGATGGCTAGGCATACAAATAAGATTATTTATCGGTACATTTCAAACGAGGTCTAGTTGTGGCCGCAACCGTACTAGATTGTGAACGACTCTTGGCGGAATGCATTGCTTGACTGCGGTTAGAGTGATAAGCACAACATTGCTCACGAACTGCAGCACACCAAACGGTTCATTCTCAAGTTTTTTTGAGCAGAGGCTGTGTATGTTTTGGTTCTACAAAGATGTGTCCATCATAACATTCAATAATCAACTATTTGCATTCCTTCTTGCACCATGTGATCAATTATCAGTTCTAAACATGTATGTTTCTTCTCTATGCTGCCTGCAGCATGATCTATTTTGCCTGCGCACATACACTGAGTGTACAAAACATTAGGAACATCTTCCTAATATTGAGTTGCACCCCCTTTTGCCTTCAGATCAACCTCAATTCGTCGGGCCATGGACTCGACAAGGTGTCGAAAGCATTCCACAGGTATGCTGGCCCATGTTGACTCCAACGCTTCCCACAGTTGTGTCAAGTTGGCTGGATGTCCGTCGGGTGGTGGACCATTCTTGATACACATGGGAAACTGTTGAGCATGAAAAAGCCAGTAGCGGTGCAGTTCTTGACACACTCAAACCGGTGCGCCTGGCACCTACTACCATACTCAGTTCAAACGCACTTACACAATTCATGTCTCAATTGTCTCAAGGCTTAAAAAAACGTATTTATCCTGTCTCCTCCCCTTCATCTACACTGATGGAAGTGGATTTAACAAATTACATCAATAAGGGCTCATAGCTTTCACCAGGATTAACCTGGTCAGTCTATGTCATGGAAAGGGCAGGTGTTCCTAATGTTTTGTGCACTCAGTCTATATGACAGACAGTTGTTGATCGGTGCAAGTCACCGGAGGAGCGCGTATTAATCCTGCTGTAGAATTCTTTGCGGCCATCAGGTCAAACGAACGACTAAAATGAACGAGTCACTCAGAAAATCAAATCATGACTTACTGTCAGTAAAAATAGTTGTTAAAAAATTACGAATCATTTGCGAACTGCACATTACTACATCATATCCCATTTACCATAACGTGAATAATCGCCTATCCCAGTTTCGAGAAACACAAATAAGATGCCTGGGATATGATGCTCTTAGATGGAGTACTATGGATTCTATAGATTTTAACCCTTTTACTGATGTTTTTTGCAGGCTCAATTTGGCGTTGTATTCTATTGGAATCCAGCTAGAGTGAGAATATACAGCAATTTGAACTTTTAATCGCCCGCAACCTGCATTGAAAATGACTGCAGAGTAGGATGGAGTGATTATAGAGATCAACCAATCAATGTACGTGCATAAGCACAGATATTGAAACAAACTATTCAGAAAATCCACCTGCAATAAAGCATGCTGGGAAATGTGATAATGGTGGGCATGGTTTTGAGTGGTTTTGAGCAAACATTAATTTGTAATACTGATTGTCATTTTGAAGTCCACTGAACTCACAGAATAATGCTGGTTAAGCAATTGGTTGTGTTGGCTTTTTTTTTACAGGGAGCTAAATGTATTTATGCCTGTGTCCACCCACCTACCTGCCTTCCACACATTGCTCTGGCTTATCTAAATCTGGGACTTTCCAGTGCTGTTTGTTCGTGTTTCAGGCAACTCCTCTCTCTTTTTGTTCCTTCGTTGTCATGCCAAAGTCACATGGCATGACAACTGTAGAAGAGTCTACAGCACGTACAGAATGGGACCAGGCAGCTACCACACACAGCTGTACTGTAGCATGAAGCTGCAAATTAAAGCTTTCGATGTTATGGAGGTCAGATAATCAGGCCAGGATACAATCAAATGCACACTGCACTTGGCTTTTTTAATGTAATTTACGCTTGAGCCAACATCCCCAGTGTTTGACGTGAATGTGATTTTCACGACCATCAGGGCAATTAAAAGACAAGTGCAGAATCCAGGCCTCGTTGTTCTTGTTTCCTCCAGCCTGGTAAGCTAATTGTCCTTACAGGACACTCCCATTAGGGATAATATTATTCACAAGTTTTTAAACATCCGTTGAGACAAGTTTTAATGGCGTTAGGTTTAAAAAAGGGCAATTTTGTTGTTTTTTGCATCAGCTAGCTATTGTTCGCCTGTCTGTGTGATAAAAACATTATACGCAACCAGAGAAGTCTGCCGGTATGCCCAAATCCAGAAGATAATACTGCATGGAGGCTATTGAGGTCAAATAATCACTATTCCTGTTTCTCCTGGCCTAGTAATTTTCCTAACAGGACATTCCCCTTGGGGATAATTATATTTACGAGTTAAACATAATCATACATTTTTACTACCTACAGCACAGAGGTTCTGTATAGCAGCTGTAGCAAGAACTACAATTGTTATTGTGCTCCAGTAATCATGGTGTTTGTGTTGGCCAAATAACTGTCCTCACGGCACACGCCCCTTGGGAGAGTTAAAAGTATTCATGCCAGAGTCATTAGAGATGTCTATAAATGACTTGGATTCATGCCTGTGTCTGTTCACCTACACCGCAGAGCAACTCACATGTAGCTGTAACAAAACGAGCGGTTGCTGAGATGTTTGTGGAATCAGTGTTTGTGTTTTCCTTGCATGTGCGTGTCTAAACACCGGAGATGTTTCTCAGCAGCAGAGGAAGATGTGGTTATGTGGTGTGGGCTATGTGGTGGAGGGTCATGGGAGCATAACATCACCTGGCTCAGGTCCAATTCTCTAAATAAGACATAATGCTTCACTGGGAAGCATTAAGGGCGGAATCATTGAGTTCGAAAACTTCCTTCCCGAAATCGAGCGGAACCAGGGTCACCTTCGGTAGGGCACACCTTAGCGAAACCGTTTGAAATGGAAAATGAAAAAGAAAACGGTTTTGGTAAAGTTTGGATTGAGCTTTTCAAAACTTTTCCAGTTTTATGCCAACATCACATGACTCGGGAGTGAAGAGGGGTCTTAAGAGTTGCTTATTACGAGCCGTTATCCACATAATCCCAATGTCTCCAGGTTATTATGAAACAACCTTTATATAAGCTTTAAATGAAGTGTTTATCATTGACATTTACAGAAAATGTGAAGTTGAACATCAAATGTTCATGGTTCACAGAAAATATACGTTGTGAAACATTCTTTGTACGTGAAAATGGAAACATCTCAGTTGGCCACACAAGTAACCTTGCATAGGAGGTATATCGACCTGACACTGGCAGCAATGCATATACAGTATACTGAACAAAAATATAAACGCAACATGCAACAATTACAACGATTCTACTGAGTTACAGTTCATATAAGGAAATCAGTCAATTGAAATAAATTCATTTGGCCAAATTCTATGGATTTCACATGACTTGGAATACAAAATCAAATCAAATCAAGTTTTATTTATATAGCCCTTCGTACATCAGCTAATATCTCGAAGTGCTGTACAGACACCCAGCCTAAAACCCCAAACAGCAAGCAATGCAGTTGATAGAAGCCACGCTGGCGAGGGAAAAACTCCCTAGAAAGGCCAAAACCTAGGAAGAAACCTAGAGAGGAACCAGGCTATGAGGGGTGGCCAGTCCTTCTGGCTTGCTGGGTGGGAATAATACAGAACTATGCCAAGATGTTCAAAATGTTCATAAGTGACAAGCATGGTCAAATAATAATCATGAATAATTTTCAGTTGGCTTTTCATAGCCGATCATCAAGAGTTGAAAATAGCAGGTCCGGACAGGTGGCGGTTCATAACCGCAGGCAGAACAGCTGAAACTGGAATAGCAGCAAGGCCAGGTGGACTGGGACGCAAGGAGCCATCACGCCGGCAGCCCGACGCACGGTCCCAGGGCTCAGGTCCTCCGAGAGAGAGAAGAGAAGAGAAGGAGAGAATTAGAGAGAGCCAAGATTTTCAAAATGTTCATAAATGACAAGCATGGTCAAATATAATCAGGAATAAATGTCAGTTGGCTTTCATAGCCGATCATTAAGAATTGAAAACGCAGGTCTGGGACAGGTAGGGGTTCCATAACCGCAGGCAGAAACAGTTGAAACTGGAATAGCAGCAGGGCCAGGCGGACTGGGGACAGCAAGGAGTCATCATGCCCGGTGTCCTGACGTAGGTCCTAGGGCTCCGGTCCTCCGGAGAGAGAAAAGAAAGAGAGAAGGAGAGAATTAGAGAGAGCCAAGATTTTCAAAATGTTCATAAAGACAAGCATGGTCAAATAATAATCAGGAATAAAGCAGTTGGTTTTTCATAGCCGATCATTAAGAGTTGAACAGGTAGGGGTTCCATAACAGCAGGCAGAACAGTTGAAACTGGAACAGCAGCAAGGCCAGGTGGACTGGGGACAGCAAGGAGTCACATGCCCGGTTTGCCGTGACGTATGGTCTAGGCTCAGGTTCTCCGAGAGAGAGAAAGAAAGAGAGAACGAGAGAATTAGAGAGAGCATACTAAATCACACAGGACACTGGATAAGATGGAGAAGTACTCAGGTATAACCAACTGCCTAGCCCCCGACACATAAACTACTGCAGCATAAAATTACTTGGAGGCTGAGACAGGAGGGGTCAGGAGACACTGTGGCCCCATCCGATGATACCCCCGGACAGGGCCAAACAGGAAGGATATAACCCCACCCACTCTGCCAAAGCACAGCCCCCACACCACTAGAGGGATATCTTCAACCACCAACTTACAATCCTGAGACAAGGCCGAGTATAGCCCACAAAGATCTCCACCACAGCACAAACCAAGGGGGGGCGCCAACCCAGACAGGAAGATCACGTCAGTAACTCAACCCACTCAAGTGACGCACCCCTCCTAGGGACGGCATGAAAGAGCACCAGTAAGCCAGTGACCCAGCCCCTGTAATAGGGTTAGGGGCAGAGAATCCCAGTGGAGAGAGGGGAACCGGCCAGGCAGAGACAGCAAGGGCGTTGCATGGATGTAAACAACTATGTGCACAACATTTGAGAGAAATAAGATTTTGTGCGTATGGAACATTTCTTGAATATTTTATTTCAGCTCATGAAACATGGGACCGACACTTTACATGTTGTGTTCATATTTTTCTTCAGTGTAGATGCATCATAAATCATTTCCAAGGAGAAAATCCACCATTCTCTTATTCTAGCCAAGGTTGCTGTGGATTGTTCTGTCAAGGTACTAAAGGTACCTAGGATTGTTGGCTCTCTGAAGGACAACGCCTCACATCCTGCCTTTTCACTGATTACATTCAGTTCATAATCCTGTTGAGGAAGAATTAACACGTAGCACCACAGACATTGATACCCTAAAAAAAGGTAAGGGTGTGGATCAGAAAACCAGTCAGTATCTGGTGTGACCACTATTTGCCTGATGCAGCGTGACACATCTCATTCGCATAGAGTTAATCAGGCTATTGATTGTGGCCGGGGGAATGCTGTCCTACTCCTCTTCAATGGTTGTGCGAAGTTGCTGGATATTGGCGGAACTGGAACACGCTGCCATACACATCTATCCTGAGCATCCCAAACATGCTCAACAGGTGACATGTCTGGTAAGTATGCAGGCCATGTAAGAACTGGGACATTTTCAGCTTTGAGGAATTGTGTACAGACCCTTGTGACATGGGGCTGTGCATTATCATGCTGAAACATGAGGTAATGGTGGCGGATGATCGGCACGACAATGAGCCTAAGGATCTTGTCACGTTATCTCTGTGCATTCAAATTGCCATCGTTTAAATGTAATTGTCTTCGTTGTTCGTAGCTTATGCCTGCCCATACCATAACCCCACTGCCACAATGGGGCACTCTGTTCACAACGTTGACATCAGCAAACCGTTTGTCCACACAACGCCATACACATAGTCTGCAGCTGTGAGGCCAGTTGGACGTACTGCCGAATTATCCAAAATGACGTTGGAGGCGGCATATGGTAGAGAAATTAACATTCAATTCTCTGGCAACAGCTCTGGTGGATATTCCTGCAGTCAGCATGCCAATTGCACACTCCCTTAAAACTTGAGACTTCTGTGGGATTGTGTTGTGTGACAAAACTGCACATTTTAAAGTGGCCTTTTATTGTCCCCCAGCACAAGGTGTGTAATGAACATGCTGTTTAATCAGCTTCTTGATATGCCACACCTATCAAGTGGGTGAATGATCTTGGCAAAGGAGAAATGCTCACTAACATGGATGTAAACAACTATGTGCACAACATTTGAGAGAAATAAGATTTTGTGCGTATGGAACATTTCTTGAATATTTTATTTCAGCTCATGAAACATGGGACCGACACTTTACATGTTGTGTTCATATTTTTCTTCAGTGTAGATGCATCATAAATCATTTCCAAGGAGAAAATCCACCATTCTCTTATTCTAGCCAAGGTTGCTGTGGATTGTTCTGTCAAGGTACTAAAGGTACCTAGGATTGTTGGCTCTCTGAAGGACAACGCCTCACATCCTGCCTTTTCACTGATTACATTCAGTTCATAATCCTGTTGAGGAAGAATTAACACGTAGCACCACAATATTTTCCCTCAGTTAAATTAAATCTCCATCGGGGGGCGGGGCGCTTTGGAGAGGTTCCTATTGGAGAGCATTAAATAGGTTTAACCAATAGTCCTCCATTTAAAGTACAATTACTTTACCTGTGGCATTGGTAATTGCTGAGGTGAGCCCCTTAACATTACACTGCAAAGTGCTATGATTTCTAAAAGGCCCGCCTCAGAGGAAGTTGCTGCACCTATTTTGAGTAATTCCTGTCCTACTGCAGGAAATTCTCGTTTAGGTTCCACCTCGAAAACTGACGCAGGCTGCTTATACATAATCAGAATTTGGGGGTGGGAACTTGTGGTGATTTCCACGTGTAGCAGGGAAATAACAACAAATAAGGCACTGACTGACAGCCGTCAGTGTAACTAGCTAGCATGCTAACCTTAGCTAGCTAAGAAAAGTGTGAGCACCATTTCAATTTAGTCAGGTGAAAATAATTATTTCAGAAAAAGACTACCAGCCTACCTGTCAAGAGATGAGTCTCAGCTAAACCGTTGGTCTGACTCTTGCGGTTTGATAGATACTGTTAGATACTAAAATAGGGGTTGCAAAAGCAGGAAAAGCAGCCACCAAGTGCTCAGCATATGTGGGAACTCTTTCAAGACTTTTGGAAAAGCATTCCAGTTGGTTGAGAGAATGCCAAGAGTGTGCAAATCTGTCGTCAAGGCAAAGGGTGGCTACTTTGAAGAATCTAAAATATATTTTGATTTGTTTAACACTTTTTTGTTTAGTTCATGATTCCATTTGTCTTATTTCATAGTTTTGATGTCTTCGCTATTATTCTAAAATGTAGAAAATAGTACAAATAAAGAAAAACCCTTGAATGAGTAGGTGTGTCCAAACTTTTGACTGGTGCTGTATGTTTACAAAAAAATATATGCGGGATTGGAAATGATGCAAACAATTACATTGATGGAAGCTAAAATCTATCTGCAATATTAAAGCTGATCTACCCCCTAAAAAGAGTCCCCCCCACTTCTAAAATCAAAGTTGTGCCCCTGGATTGTGGTAATTTGCTGGTAAAAAAAAGGGGAGATACAAAAACATTAGTTTGCAACCCCTATTTTGGCTTCGTAAGAAGCATTTCAAGGTCCTGGAGTGGCCTAGCCAGTCTCCAGATCTCAACCCCATAGAAAATCTTTGGAGGGAGTTGAAAGTCTGTGTTGCCCAGCAACAGCCCCAAAACATCACTGCTCTAGAGGAGATCTGCATGGAGGAATGGGCCAAAATACCAGCAACAGTGTGTGAAAACCTTGTGAAGACTTACAGAAAACGTTTGACCTCTGTCATTGCCAACAAAGCGTATATAACAAAGTATTGACAAACTTTTGTTATTGACCAAATACTTATTTTCCACCATAATTTGCAAATAAATTCATAAAAAATCCTACAATGTGATTTTCTGGATTTTTTTTCTCATTTTGTCTGTCATAGTTGAAGTGTACCTATGATGAAAATTACAGGCCTCTCATCTTTTTAAGTGGGAGAACTTGCACAATTGGTGGCTGACTAAATACTTTTTTGCCCCACTGTATATATATATATTAAAATATATTTTCCCTCATTATTTTTCCCTAACCCTACCATCTCTCCCCTAATTGAAGTGAACTAATGGACAACAACACTTAGGCTTCTTCTTCCAGGTCATACGTACTATATACATTTTACGGACACAGTATATTTTACAATAGTTATCTTTTGTTTGTTTTTAGTCCCATCCTTCAGCTCCACTCAATCCCTCCCATCTATCTGTGAACACCATCCAGTTTTGATTAGTATTTGCCATTTACTTTTCAACTGTGCTGTGATGTTTCACAAAAGTTCTGAACATTTCTATTCTCATACGTATTTAACATTTTTGCTAAGAGTATTATTATATTATTGATCGATTGGCGATTACTTTTTAAATCACCCAGCATATGTAAAACTAATAATACAGTGTGAAAGCTCTTAAATGTTTCCGTTATAGCATCTTTTATAAGTTTTAATAACATTACAAAATAGACATTAATATTCCATATTCCATTTCTCATTATTCCCAACATTCGGATGTTGAAATATATTGTCCCAGTGTCCATTGTTTGATGTTGAAGTTTTTGGCGGCAAGAGTCTCTCGGTAACAAATGGATTTTGCCTTTTAGATACTGCAGGGCAAGAGAGAATGTTCACGACCGACTGTTAACTCTTCCCTCTCTCCTCTCTGGGAGGGGAGGGGGGGTCTGGCTATCTGATCATCACCAAGGAGAGAGAGTCATGACACAGTTGAATATGAAATGAACTTAAATATGATTAGTAGTTTACTACAGTGTCTGTGAATAAATATTGATAATGAATAGAAGTGGAGGGCAATCAACCAATGTGAGCCAAAGTGCATTCAAAAAATGCAATCATCATTGAAAAGGAAAAGGCACAACTCGCAAATAGGCTAGGCTATAACCTATAGGATAACCTATAGGACTATGCAAAATGTAGGAAGTGTTGCTGTCATCATTCTTGCTGCTTCCAGTTCAGTAGCCATACCTGCGAGATCAGGTGCGCATGTGGTCTCAATTAAATAGAGTAGGCTATAGACTATGTATACATGGGCGGAGAAGCACGGGGCAGTTATCTTTCCAAGGAAATGTACTTCCTAAATAGGCCAATGATTAGGCTATAGTTTACTACATTGCCGCGGTGGGAGTCGGACAGAATGCCAAAGGGTGTGTGCAGGAGCAGGATGAAGAAATCAGTCCTGTGCAGACCTCTACTGTGCACCACGACAGTGAAGCCTGTAATGTTAGAGCTGTTTATCACTGTGCCAGTGTGAAAAGTAGGGAATTAGCTAGGGAAACTGACAGATCAATAACATTACATTGCCATACTGACTAATAAAACTCACATTACACTGAATAAAATGTCAGAATATTCATATTCAATCGTTTGGAAGATTGTTTCATCGTTTGATTCTTCAGGTCTAGTTTGATTGACGCAAAAATAATAGCTAATGTAAGTAAACTTACTTCTGAAACGGGTCAACACAAAGGCTACAAACAATTCCATACAAACAACTGCTGTTAGATAGTAATAATAGGTGGCCATTATTACTATCTGACAGATAACTTTGAGACTGGAGCTGGCTGTAGTAACTGTAATATTAGTATGTGTTAACATACTAAATTGTAATTGGTTGCATTCTACCGTTGTATCATACTGCATTATGATTGGTTAAGACCACCCAGGTCATAAGGTCATTACTTCAGTTGATCATGGCCGGAGACACATGAACATGCTAGTTATAGCTAGCTAATAAAGAGCTATGTTTAGAAAGATCCTGTCGTACAGCATTGTATTATTTTGTACAAAGCGTGAAAAACAATACATTGTGTCAGAGTAAAAGGACTAAAAGATGGATTTTGCTGGAGTTCCTTCACCTCGAATGGACTGGGGGTCTACAAACTTACCCGATGCATGGCGTAAGTTCAAACAGCATGTGGAGCTAATGTTCACAGGTCCTCTAGAAGAAAGAGGAAAGGTGCAGCTACCTGCTCCTGTAGATTGGTGAAAAAGGGAGAGACATTTACAACACATGGATACTTACCGAGGCTGAATCGAAGGTACTGGAAACATACTACAATCGTTTTGAAGCATATGTTGTGCCAAAGACCAATACGATTTTCGCTAGGTACAAATTCCATGAGAAAGTACAGGGAGCAAGTGAATCGTTTGAACAGTTTATGACTGAGCTGCGTCTGCTTGTGAAAGACTGTGATTATGCAAACAAGGATGAGATGGTCAGGGACTGTATTGTATTTGGAATACAATAAAAACTTTTGAAATATCAGGTCTGATCTAATGCTGGACAAAGCTATAGACATAGCCAGATCTCACGAGCTAGCACAGGTTCAGATGAAAACCATTTTGGGTGGCAGCACATCACGTGAACAAGCAGTGCACGCAGTCAGACGTCAAAGCACATCTCCGGTACCCAGAGAGCGTGCTTCAGAACAGAGAGAGACAGAATTCCAAAAGAGAGCGACACAGACTCAAAATGCCCCAAAACAGGTGGATATTGTGGATACAAAGTGCATGGCAAAAAGTGTACTAAATGTGGAAAATGGAATCACTTTGCAAAAGTGTGCAGAGCTTACGGTGGGAAAACAGTACACTGTGAAGATGAAATGTTAATCAAAGAGTCAAATGCTGATGAACTGTTTATTGATTCAGTGACACAGAAAAGTCAGATATCAGAGACCGAGCAAGTCTTTGCTGACATTGAGATAGGAACACAAGGCACAGAGCTAAAGTTCAAACTAGACACTGGTGCAGAAGTAAACGTTATTCCTCTGAATAAGTACCTCAGCTTGACATCTGAGTGCGAGCTACAGCCCACCACTTGCAGACTGACTGGTTATGGTGGTGAACAGCTCCCAGTAAAAGGCACATGCACTTTCAAATACAAGGAAAGCAACATGATGTTGGACTTTTACATTGTTGACACTCAAGCACCTTTTTATTTTTATTTTACCTTTATTTAACTAGGCAAGTCAGTTAAGAACAAATTCTTATTTTCAATGACGGCCTAGGAACAGTGGGTTAACTGCCTGTTCAGGGGCAGAACGACAGATTTGTACCTTGTCAGCTCGGGGATTTGAACTTGCAACCTTTCGGTTACTAGTCCAACGCTCTAACCACTAGGCTACCCTGCCGCCCCGAACCTGCAGTGCTAGACTTTAAAGCATGTTTACACATGGACCTCATCAAGCTAGTCTAATCAGTGACAGCACCAGTAGAGACAGAGAATGTAATGGAGGAGTTTGCTGATGTTTTTACAGGAATAGGATTATTCCCAGGAGAATGTACCATTCACCTTGACCCAGACGCAACCCCTGTGGTCTACCCACCGAGAAAGATTCCCCTTGCTCTCCGTGCCCGTCTGAAGAAAGAGTTGGAGAGCATGGAGCAATCTGACATCATCACCAAGGTTACAGAACCAACAGATTGGGTAAACACATTAGTGGCGGTGGAGAAACCATGTACAGGCAAGCTCAGAGTATGTCTCAACCCAAGAGACTTGAACAAGGCTATCAAGCGCCCCCATTACCCCTTACCGACGCTAGATGGCATCACACACAAGCTAGCGGGAGCACGCTACTTCCGTGTCATGGACGCCAGATCAGGCTGCTGGGCTATCAAGTTCACAAAAGAGTAATCTAAGCTATCAGCGTTCAACACACCATTTGGACGCTACAGGTTTGGTCGCCTGCCTTTTGGGACTTTCTCAGCCCAAGACGAGTTTCAGCGAATGATCAATGAGGTGTACGAAGGCCTCGATGAAGTTGTGGCAATTGTGGACGACATCCTTGTCTATGGTCGAACCAAAGAGGAACACGACAGAAGAGCACAGTCAACATTGCTTTCCAGAAAGTGAAAGACCTGATCACAAGAGAACCAGGACCAATCCTTGCCTACTACGACCCCAACAAAGAGCTCAGACTCCAAGTAGACGAGTCGAAGTATGGACTGGGTGCAGTGCTACTGCAGAAGGAAAGCCCATCGGCTACGCTTCCAAATCTCTCACAGACTGTGAAATCAAGTACGCTCAAATCGAAAAGGAGCTGTAAGCCATTCTGTTCGGATGTAAGCGTTTCCATCAGTACGTCTATGAACAACAAGTCATTGTGGAATCTGAACCATAAGCCCCTCGAGGTCAATCATGATGAAACCGCTAGCCGCAGCCCCACCAAGGCTACAGAGAATGATCTCTGTAGATGCGACTTCAAAATCACTCACCGTCCAGGCAAAGACATCTATGTCGCAGACACACTCTCCAGGAAGTTTCTTACCTACAAGGACAGCAGCCTCAGTGAAGGCATGGACATGCAAGTGCACACTGTGTACAGCAACTTACCAGTTAGTGACACAAAACTGAAGGAGATCCAAGCAGAAACAGAAAAGGACACACAACTCACACAGCTGAGGAAAGTCATACAGGATGGATGGCCTGAGGAGAGGAGAAAATGCCCTCTGAGCATCTCAGAGTTCTGTAAACATCATGATGAACTTTCACAGATCAACTGGAGAGGAGAGAAAATCATCATTCCTACCAGTCTCAGAGAAGAGATTTTGACAAAGATCCATGCTGGGCATGGAAAACTGCAAACAGAGAGCACAGGATATTTTGTTTTGGCATGTTCCTCTTTGCCAAGCATGGCATTTTAGAGATTTTAATATCTGACAATGGCCACTGTTAGAAATCAAAGGAGTTTGAATCCTTCACAAAAGCATGGGAGTTCACACACAAGTCACCAGAAGCCCACATTACCCTCAAAGTAATGGCATTGCTGAAAAATCTGTACAGATTGCTAAATCACTCATGGACAAAGCAAAAGCAGACGAGAGACCCCTTACCTCTCTCTCTTTGAATACCGCTCCAGTTGACAACTTCAAATCACCAGCCCAGCGGTTGATGAGCCGCAGACTCCCCCCGTCCCCGTCCCCAGTGAAAGTTGCACCCCTGCCATAATCCATTGGATGATTTGACAAATTTCACTTATTTCTTTAGCTAGTCTGCATTAAAAAAAAAATACAATTTTATAAATATCAAAATTGCGTGATATGATTGCATTTTAGAACCCTACTCCAACCGTTGCCCCAAGATGAGTGGTTTTGACCACTAACATTTTAGATACATTTGTTTTGCATGGCCCGGTGCCCCGGGGGTGCAGGGTTGGCTAATTTTCGACCATTCCATTGATCCTAAAGTGAAATCTGTACCCACTCGGGGCACCAAGTCTTGCATAACAAACTCGCCCATTGCTTCAATAGTTAAACTATCCATATTACCGGAGCTTATATTCTCTCTATTTCTATAGCGTATTCACGGCTGCAATTTAGACAATGCATTGATGTATAGCTAGTTAGATGGGTGAAATGAGAGAACAGAGAGAACAACATAGAATATTGGCTTCGGTGTCAATGGGAGATCAACCCTGTTAAGTAGACCGGAACTCACCATTTCTCTCAATGGTAAACGGCCTGAGTGAACTATCTTAATTTATCCACAATCTTTGATGTAGCGAAATATGATCTATAGTGCTGAGCTCAGTCGCGACTCGCGAACTTTGCAGGTGTTTCTGATTAACAAACAATGCCATGATGGTGGGTGGTACCATTCAAATAAATACGCTAGCCCTGAAACTAAACTTTGGCGGAAAAATTATTTACACCAAATTTTATACACCAAATTTTTACTAACGACATGCAACTGACTTTGAGGAAAGCCAGAGTGTCTATGTATGCGGATGACTCGACACTTTACACGTCAGCTACTACAGTAACTGAAATGACTGCAACACTTAACAAAGAACTGCAGTTAGTTTCAGAGTGGGTGGCAAGGAATAAGTTAGCCCTAAATATTTCTAAAACTAAAAGCATTGTATTTGGAACAAAACACTCACTAAACCCTAAACTTCAACTAAATCTTGTAATAAATAATGTGGAAAATGAGCAAGTTGAAATGACCAAACTGCTTGGAGTAACCCTAGATTGTAAACTGTCATGGTCAAAACATATTGATGTAGTAGTAGCTAAGATGGGGAGAAGTCTGTCTATAATAAAGTGATGATATGCCTTCTTAACAACACTATCAACAAGGCAGGTCCTACAGGCCCTAGTTTTGTCGCACCTTGACTACTGTTCAGTCGTGTGGTCAGGTGCCACAAAAAAAGGACTTGCAATTGGCTCAGAACAGAGCAGCACAGCTGGCCCTTGTATGCATGTGTCTGTGCCAATGTTTGTGTTGCTTCACAGTCCCCGCTGTTCCATAAAGTGTTTTTTAGTCTGTTTTTTATATCTAATTTTACTGCTTGCGTCAGTTACCTGATTTGAAATAGAGTTTCATGTAGTAATGGCTCTATTCAGTTCTGTGTGCCTCCAATAGTCTGTTCTGGACTTGGGGACTGTGAAGAGACCTCTTGTGACATGTCTTGTGGGGTATGCATGGGTGTGTGCTGTGTGCCAGTAGTTTAGACAGACAGCTCGGTGCATTCAACATGTCAATACCTCTCATAAATTAAAGTAGTGATGAAGTCAATCTCTCCTCCACTTTCAGCCAGGAGAAATTGACATTCATATTATTAATATTAGCTCTGTGTGTACATCACACATGCATACACACACACACGATAACATATGCATGGATTTAGTACTGTAGATATGTGGTAGTGGTGGAGTAGGGGCCTGAGGGCTCACAGTGTGTTGTGAAATCTGCGAGTGTATTGTAATGTATTGGGGATCCATAATAAATACAAATACATTATAGGAAAAGACACGTCATGGCACAAATTTGCACAAAGCGGCTATTCGGTTTTGTCACTTCAAGCACAAATATATAAAACGTTGACTAAAAATATGTTTTATTGACTTACATCGTTATGCGACATCATGGTTAAGCTCTGGGCATCTCCTTTCAGATCGAAAAAGTGGATTTCTACTGGTGTGGGAGTTTAAGTGCGATATAATGCAGTCCATTATAAAAATTACCCAGACCAAGTACCACTTAGCACTCTGCTAGTTCTAAAAGTGTGCAACCTACGGGAGAACACGGTTTCCCCTCCCCCAGCTCAAGCGCGCTAACGACAACCCCATCAGGGTTCAACTCCTTGAGGGAGCTCATAACACTCTTATGAAGGCTATTCTTCTGAAAATCCAGGACGTGTCTTTTCATTTCCATGTCAAAATGCCTGAGGAGCACAGTGGTCAATAGTAAACGTGGCGTTTTCACAGCCTTCTGACCTGCAATATGCACTATGGCCTGGTAACATTCCATGTAAGACAGTGACAATGCAAACCAAGTGGGAACCCCGATGAGGAATGTTAAGGCTCGACCCCCTTGCTTGGTTCCCCTTAATAATATATATTTTTTAAAGATAGTGTCTGCCTGCGTGCAGGTCCAGGCCTGGGGAACCATTTCTATGGGCTAAAGATCATAGGCTGCTTTTACACAGGCAGCCCAATTCTGATCTTTTGCCCCAAATATTTGTCAAAAGACCAATTGGTGGGAAAAAAATATCAGAATTGGGCTGCCTGCGTAAACACAGCCAAAGGCAGGCAAATGTTGTGTGCATGCAACCAATACACATTCTCTATCATAATGACCTAGCGAGAGAGGGAGGATGGTTTTAATAGCTGGCACTGCTCTGAATTACTCGACTGCCCAGCATGGAGAGAAAGGGAACTGCGGGTTTTCAGTGAACGTATCTAAATCACAAGGCTCATTTGAATTTCCAGGAGAAAAGAATTCAAGACAAAAGAGTGATCAAATAAAGATCTGACATCTGTACCATGACAAATACTGCAAATAAGGTTTAATGACAATAGCAGCATCACACGGGTGAGTGGATCTGGGACGCCACTATCTGGCCATGTTAGAGAGAACAGAACAGCAGGACTATATGGCACTTTCTATTCTAATTCTGTCCTCTCTTCCATGGACATTTAGTGGCCCCTCTTCCCCTTCTCTCTCTCTTTCTTCCAGCTTGATTGGTTAATCGATTGCTAGATTAGTTTACTAATTCTTGCTCTCTCTTCCAGCTTTCTTGCTTGATTCCTTGATTGACTGACTGACTTATTGCTCTCTTTCTCTCTCCCATCCAGCGGTGCTGTCAGTGCTGGGTAATGCTGCAGTCCTGCTGACCTCAGCACTGCGGCCGACTCACCTCAAGGCCCCGGAGCTCCTGACAGTCAACCTGGCTGTGACGGACATCGGCATGGCTCTCAGCATGTACCCCCTGTCCATTGCCTCGCTCTTCAACCACGCCTGGATCGGAGGGGATTCCTCCTGCCTCTACTATGGCCTGATGGGGATGATCTTCAGTACGGCCAGCATCATGACCCTGGCTGTCATGGGTCTGGTACGATACCTGGTGACAGGAAACCCACCCAAAACAGGTATGAGTCCGTCGGTTGAGCACAGTTTTCCTTTTTTATGCAAGCTGGGTTGAAAAAGTGCGGTAGGGTGGCTGGTTGATAGTGGAGGTTGTTTGGTAAACTCCAATATGTTTGTGTGATATAACAAACCTTGCCTGAGATCTGACGAGTCGTGTTAGCCCCCACAAATAATAACGTTTCATTGCAGTTAATTAGAAGAAGACGAAAACCCACCCAAGACACATTTTTGATTTATCAAATTTGGCTAGGAGGTTCACTCCACACCTCTGATTTCCATGTAGGTCTAAACCAAACATTACTGAACCCCGAAGGCACTTCTCTCCATGAGGACCGAGGCTCTAAGGCCCTGATTTAGGATCCGCAGGCTTTCTTTTAGCTTTTTTTCTATATATTTTATAAAAGCCTCCGCTCTTCTGTGAAGGCGATGTTGGAACATTGCTGCGGGGACTTGCTTTCATTCAACCACAAGAGCATTAGTGAGGTCGGGCACTGACGTTGGGCGATTAGGCCTGGCTCACAGTCGGCGTTCCAGTTCATCCCAAAGCTGTTCGATGGGGTTGAGGTCAGGGCTCTGTGAAGGCCAGTCAAGTTCTTCCACACTGATCTCGACAAACCATTTCTGTATGACCCTCGCTTTGTGCACAGGGGCACATTGTCATGCTGAAACAGGAAACGGCCTTCCCCAAACGGTGCCACAAATTTGGAAGCACAGAATCGTTTAGAATGTCATTGTATGCTGTAGTGTTAAGACTTCCCTTCACTGGAACGAAGGGTCCTAGCCCGAACCATGAAAAACAGCCCCAGACCACTATTTCTACTCTACCAAACTTTACAGTTGGCACTATGCATTGGTGCATGTTGCGTTCTCCTGCCATCCGTCAAACCCAGATTCGTACTTCGGACTGCCAGATGGTGAAGCGTGATTCATCACTTCGGAGAATACGTTTCCACTGCTCCAGAGTCCAATGGCGGTGAGCTTTACACCACACCAGTTGAAGCTTGGCATTGCGCATGGTGATCTTAGGCTTGTGTGCGGCTGCTCGGCCATGGAAACCCATTTCATGAAGCTCCTGATGAACAGTACTTGTGCTGACGTTGCTTTCAGAGGCAGTTTGGAACTTGGAAGTGAGTGTTGCAACCAAGGACAGACAATTTTTACGAGCTACTCGCTTCAGCACTCTGAACTTGTGTGGCCTACCTCTTCGCGGCTGAGCCGTTGTTGCTCCTAGATGTTTCCACCTCACAATAACAGCACTTAAAGTTGACCAGGGCAGCTCTAGCAGGACATAAATTTGACGAACTGATTTGGAGAACAGCAAAAACAAGCAAAAATTACCCCAGCCATTTTCACCTTGGCTGCTGTAGGTTAATTCACATCGGTCGATCTACAAACACATAGCCTATTAGCCATACGTAATGTTATACCCCTGAAAGGGGGGAAATATGAGGAATGATTCACAGTGACACGTAGCATCAGCGACTGTTCAGTCAGTTGTAATGATGAATTGCATAAAATCGTCGTCTCTTTAATTAGATATCTATTTTCTCAAACGTCATAGCATTCACATTTGTATTCCTAGGCATTACTAATCAAGCTCCGCACAAACAAACATCAATGGAGCACACATATTATTGTATTATCCCATTCACATGAATTATTAGAATATTACTTAGGATTCTGTATTAATATCAGTGATGAAGTGTTAAAAAAAAGGTGGGTAATGGGTAATCTATTAAATTCAAATGGAAAATCGAGGTAAAAAGAATAACAAAAAAAGCCTTTTGTCCGAGATGGGGTAGATCGTTTCATGTCTCAGGCCTTCGGCCTGTGTCGCGAGAGGGCAGAGTTAGAACATTTGAGAGAGTGATGAATTATTATTATTTTCAAATTAGAAAAAATGACAGAGGCCCGGACCTTGGTGTCCTCATATGTAGTTGCAGCCCTGCTGCCGTTGATCGGACCTATGGTAATAAACTACTTTACCAAACCAACCAGGTCCAGCAAAAAGCTAGCCTACGATACATCATCTTGCTTTCAGCTGTCCATTTTGATTTATGTATAGAGAGAAAAGCATATATATACTGTACAGTGGCAAACCATGTCTATTGGACCTTCATTGGGAAAATAAAATCTTACAATACATCGTACCAAACTCAAAACGCAAGAAAAATAACAGAAACATAGCATCGCTTAATGAGCCCAGCTGAATCTAACAGGCCTGAGGCTGAGCCACACTTCATGCTACCACTCACACAGAGACAGCACCCACATGGATAATGCTACCCACAACAACAACCACCCTGCTTACACAACCTAACACCATCATTATCAAAAGTGACAACAGTGACACATCAAAGGATGTGAGTGTAACAGGCGTGTGATGCTGAAAGGACAGTGTCCGTAATACCAGCACACTCCATGTAGGAGAGAACGCTTTTTGTAAAACACAGAGGGCTGATAGAAAGACAGCAGTCACTCACAGCATGATGTTAAAGAATAAGCAGCACATTCACTCTGACATAATTAGCAGGTAGGTTCCAATCATAAGAATACAAAAACACAACCATTCGGCTAAGCATTTCTCAGTCGAAATTTATAGCTATTACTTCCCGTTGCAAACATATTTTTCAAGTTCAGCACACAAAATAATCTGCGATCTAAAATCTTAAATGCGACAATGTTTCACACACATAACACATTATTTTCAGAGATAGCTAGTTAACAACAGATAGCTAGTTAACAAGTGATCATTTACTAGATGATGATCACTTGTTAAATTTGAAACGTAATTTCTTTATGAAAGTTAATCGTGAACAGGGCGAAGCTAACACATTAGCATCAACCGCCTCTTCAACAACACCTGCTGCAGCCACTGCACACTAGCTTACAACAAAAGCTAGCTAGACCATGGGAAAACTACTGCTCACTATTGCACAGTGACCTGTCAGCCTTTGAGAAGGGGAAAGTTTACATGCGCTTTTGTTCAAATGTGATTGGTTGATTCCACTGTTACTCAAAAATTCTGACCTTTCAGGGGGCAGGTGCTCGAAATTAAAAAAGGTCACCCACCTGCATTTATTTTATTGATTGTGATTTATCTTCAACGCTCTTAAATAATATACAATTAATAGTCTTCTAACTCATGATATGGGTTGGCTGGCTATTATATGGCTGGCTAGCTATTAGCTTATATTTTAGTATATGTTGGCTAGCTAGAGTCTAGACTACCTGTGTTGCTGCTGCTCTGACCCAAGTACAACTCCCGACTGAAGAAGGGATAGAGTTGTGTCGGAAGGGTCGAAGATGCAGCTGCTCCTCTCTTTGCCTTTCTGCCTCTCTCTGCTCCACGTAGGCTATTAGCCAACCAGACCGAATATTGACGATGATGTAAATCAAGTGTCAGTCAAGTTTTATCAAGTGTTAATCAAATGTCATGCTGCAAGGGGGTGACTTGTGGGCAGTGTGTTCAGAACAACAACGACAAAAAACTGTGTACAAAAAATATATAATTATACCATCACCCAAAAGGACACTTGGCGAGTGGGAGGGCAAATGGGCAAGTGCTCGGACACAGGTAAACCCCTACCTGTGCACGTGCCTGATATACAGTGTAATGTTACTTATACATCAGCTACTGTAGTATACGCCTGACTGGACAATCGCCAGGAAGTGTTTGACAGTCCCAGTTCTGGACATCTGTCTGTCTGTGTCCTGCATACTGAAGAGGAAGGCTATTCAGCTGAAACGTTTGTTCATAATGTATACAGTAGGAATTTGCGTGACAAGAATGTATGCATGATAATCCCCTGGATAAACTAAATGAAAAAAGACACGGAAATAAGTAATTCTAAGCTTACTTCTTAAGGTTCTGGGTGCACTATTATTGGTTTTATATCTCATAATCTAAACTACCAGCAGGAGGTAGAGACGTTTATAGAATTTGAATTTGAAGCAATTCTAATTATATGGTGAAACCCATGGTGTTGAACAGTTTGATGAGAGCACAGGAGAAGGTCGTCTGCTGAATAGCAAATGGATGTTCAGTGGGAAGATACATCCGACCCGGCTGATCTTTACCAGGACACCGTAGGGCACACACATATATACACATGCAGGCACACACACACACACATGCGTACGCACATACAATGGCATATAATATTATTCAACTAGATGTAATACTCTGTGACCCACAATCAGGTTACTCTGCCAACCACATTTTTTTTTATCAGCTAGATCAGCCACCATAATATCCATTGGTTTATGAATTCTATTCACCATCATATCTATCTCCATATCTATATAATGTGCTCATTACAGTCGGTTCCAAACTGTTGACTCAGAAATATACATATTCTAATTCTGTGGTAGTCCCTGCAAGGGTTGGTTCCAAACGCAGACATAAGAATCTGTTCTTAACTGACTTGCCTAGTTAAATAAAGGTTAAATAAATAAAAAAATGTAATTAAAAATTTAATGGTGGGTTGGATGGCAGCCGAGGTAGTCACTGACAGCTAATCAATACCAATTCATCATCGGTGCTTCTGATGAATGTGAATAAGTAAATCAGGATGTTTAGTGCAGTGTAAGTGTGGGTTCTTATGGATTATTACTCTAATGAAGTGAGGGAAGGGCAAGAGGTTCCAAGCGGGCTGCGAACACCCAGGACGTCTGGCCCAAAGAAGCTCTAACCGCAATGTTTATAAGAATATCCCCATTGGGAGAGATTGTAAGGAGCCTATCAAATACGGTCCTTACAGTGCTCTAGCTGTCCTTACTGTACACTCCTCTTTAACTCTCGTACAGGTAATAAATTCCAGCATCATAGCATAATGATGATCAGTGTGATCTGACTAGAGTTAAACTTTGGTTTAGGGTTAGGATTAGGGTTAGGGTAAGGTTTATGCTAAGGGTTAGGGTCCCCCTCTACCCCTCTTCCTACCCTTCTCTACCTCTCCCCCCTCTACCTCTTCACCAGGCAACAAGTTCCAGCGTCGGACCATCACCATGGTGATCAGTGTGATCTGGCTGTACTCTGGGCTGTGGGCTGTGTTCCCTCTACTGGGATGGGGTGGCTACGGACCGGAGCCCTTCGGGGTGGCCTGCTCCGTGGACTGGGCCAGCTACCAAGACTCCCTGAACCGTTCCACCTTCATCATATCTCTGTCTATCCTCTGCACCTTCATCCCCTGCCTCGTCATCCTCTTCTCCTATTTTGGCATAGCCTGGAAACTCCACAAGGCCTACCAGGCCATCCAAAGCAGCGACTTCAACTACGGACACATCGAGAGGAAGGTCACTCTGGTGAGTATGAACGTTTATCTGTTGACTGTTTATTAACCGTTTAATTCAATCTTTTTTTTCTTCAAAGCTGGAATCCGCAAAAAGTAAAACAGTGCCACTGTTCTCCCCAGCACCTTTGTTATTGTTTGTTGGTGAAACGGAGGAGAGCAGCGTTCGGCAGCTTTATCCTGCGTGGTGTTTTACCGCTCGTGCAATGATATCCAAGGGAGAAAACGGTGTTCGTTGTTCAAAGTAACTTCTTTGTTGTTGTAATATCCCAAATGGACGTGGCCGTTTAAATACGGATTCCAGCTTTCATTAGATTAGTGAGTTTATTAATGGGTTGTTGGGATGAAGTCAATGAATCAATCATGTAAGTTGTTCAATTAATGAGAAGTGTTATTAAATTCAGCCATAAAAAAAAACATGTTTATTTACTACGTATGAACCGTTGATAATCCAAATCGCAGGGCTTTCGTAACGATGTGCGCTGGAAGTCGGGAAGCAAGTTCAGGGAGGGAATCATTTAATAAATGAATGAAACATAATACAAAACACCAACACCGCACAGACGTGAAACGGACACAATGACGCCTGGGGAAGGAACCAAAGGGAGTGACATATATAGCGCAGGTAATCAAGGAGGTGATGGAGCCCAGGTGAGTGTCATTATGCGCAGATGTGCGTAACGATGGTGACAGGTGTGTGCTATAACGAGCAGCCTGGTGACCTAGAGGCCGGAGAGGGAGCACACGTGATCCAGCCGCAGGATGCTGACCGAACTGATGATTCCGGGGTTCAGGAACGGACAGGTCGCCAGAAACCTGATGAACCGGCTGAGGCGTGAAAGCCTGATGACCCGGCTGAGACCTCCCTGGTTGCCTCAGTCAAGACACGGGAACCTGTTCACCCAACTGAGGCATGGGAGCCTATCGAGCCAGCTGAGGCATGGTAGCCTATCGAGCCAGCTGAGGCAAGGGAACCCGTCGAACCCGCCGAGGCAACCCGACATCACCTCCAACACTCTAAAAAATAAACACTCCCTGATGCTTCCCTTTGGTGAGGCGTCATTCTGTAACGTGTTGCGTTGGGAGTCGGGAAGCAAGTTCAGGGAGTGAATAATTTAATAAATGAGCGAAACATAATACGAAACACGAACACCGCACAGACATGAAACAGAAACAATGACGCCTGGGGAAGGAACCAAAGGGAGTGACATGTATAGAGCAGTTAATCAAGGAGGTGATGGAGCCCAGGTGAGTGTCATTATGTGCAGATGCGCGTAACGATGGTGACAGGTGTGCGCCATAACGAGCAGCCTGGTGACCTAGAGGCCGGAGAGGGAGCACACCTGACAGCTTTCCTATGGTGTCTGGTTTAAATCATGAAACATATATGGTTTAAACATGACAAAATAAAGAGCAATTTATCTTCCCCTATAGCCCAATGTGTCAAACAGCAAACCTACAAGAACAACAACAGATTGCACTGTTGAGTGAAGCTAAGGGCCTTGTTTGAATATTGTAAAATTGCCTCCCTCCTTCTGTTGCTCCTTGATGTAATTACCAATCTAATGTGATTTGAGATGGGAAGTGACACTGAAATTCTTCCTGTCACCTATACAAATGATTGCTTATCTCTAGGACGTGTGTGTTTGTGATTAATTGAATCTGTGGATAGTTTATATTTAGGGCCATAGCTCACACAGTGCTCCACAAGCTGCCAAGACAAATACTGTGTAAATTATAGCTGCTTATAGAACAAGGATATTTAAGTTTACTATTCTTATGGACATCAATGCTAGTTGTCACATTCTTCTTGTACGGCCCTTTATAACATTGTTACCATTGAAAAAGCATGTGATTTAACCATTCTTATTTCCATTAATGCTCAATTTATGGAACACAGAGAGGAGAACGTTGAGAACGAGAAGAGGATTAGATGGGAGAAGGGAGAGAGAGAAGGGAGAGAGAGAGAGAGAGAGAGAGAGAGAGAGAGAGAGGAGAGAGAGAGAGAGAGAGAGAGAGAGGAGAAGAGGTGAGAGGAGACAGTGAGGGGAGAGCAGAGAAAGATTGGTTGACCAGTGTCTCTGTGTGTCCCTCTGATGAATCTGTAATGTTTGATAGAGCATGCTGGGTCACCTCCCGGTCACCTCTCTGACACTTCACACATCTGTCTGTTCCTGTACAAATCTCTCACACATCTGTTGGTCCCACAGCAGCATGAAACTGTGTGTGTGTTGTGTGTGTGTGTTGTGTGTGTGTGTGTGTGTGTGTGTGTGTGTGTGTGTGTGTGTGTGGTGTGTTGTGTGTGTGTGTGTGTGTGTGTGTGTGTGTGTGTGTGTGTGTGTGTGTGTGTGTGTGTTGTGTGTGTGTGTGTGTGTGTGTGGTGTCCACAGTGTGATTCGTATGAAGAGTGTTGCTTGTTATTTTATTCATGCAATGTGGAAGGCTTTTAAATGACAAAATGAATAATATTGCATTAAGGAAAAAAACATTTTTATTGAATTTAAAGTGTTCCTTCAAGAGCAGTTGAATACATCTTTCACATTCACTTTGTTCTTTAATTCATGCCCAGTGGTTAGGCCCAGTTTAGTTTCCGCTCTCCTACGAGGCAAACAGACACAGATAATGAATGACCTATTAGAGTGAGATCCATCTCTAGCTGGCGATAGCCTCACAAAACTCAGATGGGTGGTTTATCTCTGTAATGTTGTGCATACACAGAGCAGGGTGTAGTGATACATTAACAAAGACAGATTCACACCTCTTTTTTATTTATTTCACCTTTATTTAACCAGGTAGGCTAGTTGAGAACAAGTTCTCATTTACAGCAAAGCATTTCGACACATACAACAACACAGAGTTACAATGGAATAAACAAACATATTCAATAATACAGTAAAAAAAGTCTATATGCAGTGTGTGCAAATTAGGTAAGATAAGGGAGGTAATGTAATAAATAGGCACGGTGGCAAGTAATTACAATACACCCATAAAACACTGGAGTGATAGATGTGCAGAAGATGAATGTGCAAGTAGAGATACTGGGGTGCAAAGGAACAAGATAAATATATAAATACAGTATGGGATGAGTAGTTGGATGGGCTATTTACAGATGGTGTCACTAGCTTAAAGCTAGTGAGGGAGATATGGTCTCCAGCTTCAGTGATTTTTGCAGTTCGTTCCAGTCATTGGCAGCAGAGAACTGGAAGGAAAGGCGGACAAAGGAGGAATTGGCTTTGGGGGTGACCAGTGAAATATACCTGCTGGAGCGCATGCTACGGGTGGGTGCTACTATGGTGATCAGTGAGCTGAGATAAGACGGAACTTTACCTAGCAAAGACTTGTAGATGACCTGGAGCCAGTGGGTTTGGCGACGAGTATGAAGCGAGGGCCAGCCAACGAGAGTGTACAGGTCGCAGTGGTGGGTAGTATATGGGGCTTTGGTGACAAAACGAATGGCACTGTGATAGACTGCATCCAATTTGTTGAGTATTGGAGGCTATTTTGTAAATGACATCGCCGAAGTCGAGGATCTGTAGGATGGTCAGTTTTACGAGGGTATGTTTGGCAGCATAAGAGAAGGATGCTTTGTTGCGAAATAGGAAGCCGATTCTAGATGTAATTTGGGATTGGAGATGCTTAATGTGAGTCTGGAATGAGAGTTTACAGTCTCACCAGACACCTAGTTATTTGTTGTTGTCCACATATTCTAAGTCAGAACCGTCCAGAGTAGTGATGCTGGACGGGCGTGCAGGTGTGGGCAGCGATCGGTTGAAGAGCATGCATTTCGTTTTACAAGCATTCAAGAGCAGTTGGAGGCCACAGAAGGAGAGTTGTATGGCATTGAAGCTCATCTGGAGGTTAGTTAACACAGTGTCCGAAGAAGGGCCAGAAGTATACAGAATTTTGTCGTCTGCGTAGAGGTGGATCAGAGAATCACCAGCAGCAAGAGCAACATCATTGATGTATACAGAGAAGAGAGTCGGCCCGAGAATTGAACCCTGTGGCACCCCCATAGAGACTGCCAGAGGTCCGGACAACAGGCCCTCCGATTTGACACACTGAACTCAATCAGAGAAGTAGTTGGTGAACCAGGCGAGGCAGTCATTTGAGAAACCAAGGCTGTTGAGTCTGCCGATAAGAATGTGGTGATTGACAGAGTCGAAAGCCTTGGCCAGGTCGATAAATACAGCTGCACACTAATGTCTCTTATCGATGGCGGTTATGATATCATTTAGGACCTTGAGCATGGCTGAGGTGCACCCATGACCAGCTCTGAAACCAGATTGCATAGCGGAGAAGGTACGTTGGGATTCAAAATGGTCGGTAATCTGTTTGTTAACTTGGCTTTCGAAGACCTTAGAAAGGCAGGGTAGGATAGATATAGGTCTGTAGCAGTTTGGGTCTAGAGTGTCTCCCCCTTTGAAGAGGGGGATGATCGCGGCAGCTTTCCAATCTTTGGGAATTTCAGACGATACGAAAGAGAAGTTGAACAAGCTAGTAAGAGGGGTTGCAACAATTTCGGCAGATAATTTTAGAAAGTGTGGGTCCAGATTGTCTAACCCAGCTGATTTGTAGGGGTCCAGATTTTGSAGCTCTTTCAGAACATCAGCTATCTGTATTTCGGTGAAGGAGAAATGGGGGAGGCTTGCGCGAGTTGCTGTGGGGAGCGCAGGGCTGTTGACCGGGGTAGGGGTAGCCAGGTGGAAAGCATGGCCAGCCGTAGAAAATGATTATTGAAATTCTCAATTATAGTGGATTTATCAGTGGTGACAGTTTCCTAGCCTCAGTGCAGTGGGCAGCTGGGAGGAGGTGCTCTTATTCTCCATGGACTTTACAGTGTCCCATAACTTTTTGGAGTATGTGCTACAGGATGCAAATTTCTGTTTGAAAAAGCTAGCCTTAGCTTTCCTAACTGCCTGTGTATATTGGTTCCTAACTTCCCTGAAAAGTTGCATATCACGGCGGCTATTCGATGCTAATGCAGTACGCCACAGGATGTTTTTGTGCTGGTCAAGGGCAGTCAGGTCTGGATTGAACCAAGGGCTATATCTGTTCCTGGTTAAAAAAAATTGAATTGGGCATGCTTATTTAAGATGGTGAGGAAGACACTTTTAAATAATAACAAGGCATCCTTTACTGATGGGATGAGGTCAATATCCTTCCAGGATACCCGGGCCAGGTCGATTAGAAAGGCCTGCTCCCTGAAGTGTTTTAGGGAACGTTTGACAGTGATGAGTGCTGGTCGTTTGACCGCAGACCCATTACGGATGCAGGCAATGAGGCAGTGATCGCTGAGATCTTGGTTGAAAACAGCAGAGGTGTATTTGGAGGGCAAGTTGGTTAGGATGATATCTTTGAGGGTGCCTGTGTTTACGATTTGGGGTTGTACCTGGTAGGTTCATTGATCATTTGTGTGAGATTGAGGGCATCAAGTTTAGATTGTAGGGTGGCTGGGGTGTTAAGCATGTCCCAGTTCAGGTCATCTAGCAGCACGAGCTCTGAAGATAGATGGGCGGCAATCAATTCACATATGGTGTCCAGGGCACAGCTGGGGGCAGAGGGTGGTCTATAGCAAGCGGCAACGTTGAGAGACTTGTTTCTGGAAAGGTGGATTTTTAAAAGTTCAAATTGTTTGGGTACAGACCTGGATAGTAGGACAGAACTCTGCAGGCTATCTCTGCAGTAGATTGCAACTCTGCCCCCTTTGGCAGTTCTATCTTGTCGGAAAATGTTATAGTTAGGGATGTACATTTCTGGGTTTTTGGTGGCCTTAAGCCAGGATTCAGACACGGCTAGGACATCCGGGTTGGCAGAGCAGTGAATAAAACAAACTTAGGGAGGAGGCTTCTAATGTGCAAGGTGTTCTACATTGGACGGACAAAGAGACGCCTTCAAGACCGCTTAGCGGAACACAGGTATGCCATACGGGTAGGCAATGAAGACTACCCCATGGCAAGGCACTACAAGTCCTTACACCATGACAACCCTGCCTCCCTACAAGCTATGGGTATTGATCATATTCCGGCCTCTATTAGAAAAGGGGACCGTCTTAAACAGTTAAACCAAAGGGAACGTTTTGGGATTTACAAACTACAGGCCACTAAATACCCTGGTTTAAATGAAGATATGGATTTCTCACCCTTCCTGTAGGGTCGTCATAGGTCCATTTGCTGTCATCTAGTGGACATTTTGCTAATTTGCCCTCAGCTATGTTTAGACTGTTGTTGTTTATGTTTTGCTGTGTTCTAGTGTACTATGGAATATATTGCTTTCTTATTCTTGACACTTCTTCCAGTCATATTTAAAGGTTAGAACTACCTTTCTAAGTGTTCTGATACTTCTAGCTTGGAGTTGTATGTTTATGATAACATAGCTACAGTATTTCACCTTTTAATGTGTATAGTATTGCTTACTAGGTGTGTCTCATCAATTTTGTAACCACTCCCTCTTCCAATTAGGGCTAATTGGAAAAGCTGTTCAAAAGAGGACATTGTATTCTTTTTTTTATACTCCCTGACGAAGGCCATGCAGCCGAAACACGTCGGTTTAAAAAAAACGTTGTTTCTATTGAACATGCCATACTAATAAAGGCATTTTAATGAATTATATGAAGAGTGCCTTGGTCCTCCTTTCTTTTTGATATCTCTGCAGTAGATTGCAACTCTGCCCCCTTTGGCAGTTCTATCTTGTCGGAAAATGTTATAGTTAGGGATGTACATTTCAGGGTTTTTGGTGGTCTTCCTAAGCCATGATTCAGACACGGCTAGGGCATCCGGGTTGGCAGAGCAGTGAATAAAACAAACTTAGGGAGGAGGCTTCTAATGTTAACATGCATGAAACCAAGGCTTTTACGGTTACAGAAGTCAACAAATGAGAGCACCTGGGGTATAGGAGTGGAGCTAGGCACTGCAGGTCCTGGACTAACCTCTACATCACCAGAGGAACAGAGGAGGAGTAGGATAAGGGTACGGCTAAAGGCTATAAGCACTGGTCGTCTAGTACGTTCGGAACAGAGAGTAAAAGGAGCAGGTTTCTGGGCGCGATAGAATAGATTCAAGGCATAATGTACAGACAAAGGTATGGTAAGATGTGAATACATTGGTGGTAAACCTAGGCATTGAGTGATGATGAGAGAGATATTATCTCTAGAAACATTTAAACCAGCTGATGTCACCGCATGTGTGGGAGGTGGAACTAAAGGGTTGGCTAAGGCATATTGAGCAGGGCTAGAGGCTCTACAGTGAAATAAGACAATCATCACTAACCAGAACAGCAATGGACAAGGCATATTGACATTAGGGAGAGGCATGATTTATCATGATTTATCCACTCGCTAGCTATCCCACCTGGAGAGATATTACTTTGTTTTTGCGCTGTTTGTTTGTTTACAAGGGATGAATTATACAATTCTGGTTCGATATCAAAACAGTACCAGTTTTGATGACATTTTGGAAAATTACATTTATCCGGGCAAAACCCTATTTCACGCTGGTTCCACTACTTAGGGTCTTTCAGACATGGGGCTCAAGCAAAGCTCATGAGTGACTGTGACAAAGCGTACAAGTCTAGATCGCGAGAAACGCTTCAGTCCCTGTCAAATTTGGCTACCTCAGGTTAAGATGTTTGACATGGCTGTAAACATAGTCTATGTTATGTTTTTGACAGACAAACGCCTCCCCTCTCCTTTTCTCTCCTCCCCTCTCCCTTATCTCCTCCCCCTCTCCTCTTCACCCTAGATGGCGGTGTTGATCAGCTCTGGGTTCATCGTAGCCTGGTCTCCCTACGTGGTGCTCAGCTTTTGGAGTATGTTCCACACCAAGGGGAAGGACAGCCTGGCCCCCGTGGTCTCCCTGCTGCCCTGCCTGTTCGCGAAAGGCTCCACGGCCTACAACCCTTTCATCTACTACATCTTCAGACGCTCCTTGAGACGCGAGCTCCGCCAGCTCCAGGTCCTGATCTGCTGCTCTGCCCAACCAGACTCACCTTCGTGTAGGGAGACAGGAGAGGAGGGCAGGCAGAGTGTAAGGTCTGACCTACTACAGAGCCTTCCGGATAATAAGAATAGAGCTCCCTTGGTGGGGAAGTTGGGAACTGCGGCGCTGGAAAGAGTCTGAGAAAGAGCTCACAAGCTCCTGTTAAAAAAAGTATTGGAACACGGTCCGTTTGAACATTGGTCCGTACCCATCAAAGGGTTAAGACTGTGTGTGTGCGTGTGTGTTAAAGCGTCACAAATGGATGGGGTGTGAGTTAATCAACTGTGTTTCTTCACTGTCATTCTAGCACACACTACTAGGTCATCGCCTCGTCCTCGCCACATCACTAACAAAGTAGCACTTTACTTGAAGTCAACAGACAAAAATGTATTATGATGCAGTCATAAGACACATCACACATTATAATCATTGTAATAAGACATTATATGGGCTCATACACGTTTATAAAAAGTTCTAAAGCATTGTGTTTTTTGGCTTGAAGTTAAAGGAACATCATGTAGAATGAAGCCCCCTAATGGAAACTAGGTGAATTGCAACAACATTTGCACTGCTACAACACTTGCGATGTAGAATTTGAGCAACCAGGAAATAGCAAGTCAATTTCTGAGTCTTTTTTACTTTCAGTTTTGCACACCATTTCTGCCATTGTTCATTGTGCTTGTGAGGAGATAACCATGCCTCTGAGTGACTCCGATGGAAGAGAGGGAGGGTCCAGCCTTCCAATTTGACAACAAGAGACAGACCAGCTTTTGTTGTCAAATAGGCGGGCGGGCGGGCTGTACCATCATCATGTAACTTTGTGTGGGCCCCAATTTATTTATTTTTGAACAAATATTGTGAAACATTACACTATTACCGCAGATATATTACATATATTACAAAAATATTACATAATGCCCCTTTAAGTGTTATTGTAAAGTTCACTTTATTGTTGTTGTGAGGTACTGTAGCATTGAACTTAAACTTCACAATGGTCACTATGAGCATTTACAACGGTCTCTATGGCCATAGTTCTAGCCATAGAGACGACACACTAATAGGACGCCCACAGGCCTCACAAGACTCGTCTGAAGGTCACCCGGTAACAGTTCAAAACATTTATGGAAGTATATATGGAGACTGTTTAGTGCCAGAAATAAGGGGTTAAATACATAAACAAAATGTTTCCTGATCTTTCTTATACATGATCTCTCTTTCTTATATGTGTATTCATTAATGAACTTATTGTATAAGGAATTCTGCCTACAGCTCCACTGCTCAGACGTCAGAAAATATTGATATTTTATTTCAAAAGCAGAAGAGCAAACCACTTACTGCTGGCCGCTTTCAACTTAGATTTTTAGCGAAGATGTGGATTCAACAACAAGGTTTCAACTGCATGGTCTTCATAGGTTTAGCTGGTTTGCGTTCTGCGCTCTGTTTCAGACTGCTTCTCTGACTGCCCATTCTCAGAGTGTTCTTCTATATTAGTGCAGGCTGGTGGGAGGAGCTATATGAGGACAGGCTCATTGTAATGGCTAAAATATAATAAATGGAACGGAGTCAAACATGGTTGCCGTACATTTGATGTGTTCGATACCGTTCCATAAATTCCATTCCAGCCATTACTATCAGGCCATCCTCCTATAGCTCCTCCCTCCAGCCTCCACTGCTCTATATTACAGATACTGTAGACCTGTCCAGAAATAACCCTTAGCTCTTATCCCCTAGGTCAGGGGTCCTCCATCTGTTTCTAGCATGAAAGCAACTTTTAATGCTTTCAAATAGGCAGGCACATTCTTCTCTTCTCTGGGTCCTTAGTGTTATAGAAAAAGTAGTGCACTATGTTTTCTGTCAACATACCTGGTAAAATAATGGTTATTATAAACTGGCTGGTTTGAGCCCTGAATGCTGATTGGCTGACAGCCGTGGTATATCAGACCGTATACCAGAGGTATGACAAAACACTCTGAAAGGCAAGTTTTGCCATAATGGTTCATTCCAATCTGTTAAAAATCAAGCTACAGAAGTCCTTAAAGGCTAGGTGTTGTTTCTGGATGGGGTTTGAGTGTGGCTAAGTGGGGATGGACAGAGAGAAAGAGAGAGCTGTTGAGCTTTATGTTGTTGCGAGCCGAGACATGAGCAAGTCAATGTCAATCACCGGATATATAATCAGTCTCAATAGCACTCAACTCTTATTCCAATAAACCGGTTCAAAGCTCCAGCAGATTATATTAAAAAAAAAAGATATAGACAATACAAAAGCTTGAACATAAGGCAAAAGGACATCTGACCAAATACATACAGTAACATAGCCAGCAACGGCCCGCTATGTATTGTCTAACATGTCTGATCTGTCCTGCTTGAGCAAATCTCTGACCTCCCATTATCAGTTAGAATCCCTAACTTGAGAAGTGAGAATCAGGCAAATCTCTAACCCATTGTGACATAGTAAGTGATTTACGTATGGGGTCAAAGCTGCTCTTAGGACTTCCAAGTCAGAATTTGTGCCGGTGTCAATGTATTAAATTTAGTCGTTACCATTTGTCTGAGGGCGAGTTCTGGGGTTAAAGGGTCTGACATGTTTCTCATTTTCACACAGAACAAGGAAGAGAGAAAGTAAAAATGATTGTGAGAGAAATGACCTAATATGCCAAATGACTATCCCATTGCCAGGTTGTTATTGTTAAAGAGAATGTGTTCTCAACTTCTCTATAACCTACCTGGATAAATAAAGGTAATACGGTACTGTATCTTCAAGATACTATGCACAAAGTAACTTTGAAGTTAGCCAGCAGTAACAACCCAAATCAATAAGTAATCAAGATAAGTTTTGTTAAAGTTAATGACCTTATTGATCAGATTCAATATCTCATCTGAACCATGGAAAACCTTAAGCTGTTATAGCAAACAAATCATTTTTATTGACTCAGTGACTTTAGATAACATACAGTATGGATCACTTCAAAAAGTCATTACGAATATTTCCACAATCTCCTTGTTCTGCACATTCTGTGCAGATTTCACACTATTATATTTTCAGTTATCACAAACATCTGTCTATATTATTGTAATTTTTGAAACCTTTATTTAACTAGGCAAGTCAGTTAAGAACAAAACCTTATTTTCAATGACGGCCTAGGAACAGTGGGTTAACTGCCTTGTTCAGGGGCAGAACGACTGATTTCTACCTTGTCAGCTCGGGGATTCGAACTTGCAACCTTTCGGTTACAAGTCCAACGCTCTAACCACTAGGCTACCTGCTGCCCCATATCAGTGTTGCACAATCTATTCATAGGGGAGTGCTCAGAAAGAACACATTTTGTTCAAACCCAGCACTTACTGTACACAACCAATCACCAAGCCCTTGATTAGATGAATAGGGGTGTCCTCCAGAAATGGATTGAGAAACGCGGATGAAGACAGACTAACAGATCTGTAGACTAAACTGTATATTATTGGTTGTGGTTTTGGCAAAATTCACACAGTCATTATGAATGTATTCATGTCACAATCTCATTGCGCTATTCTATCATCCTGTGCAGATATCACACGCCTATGTTTGCCACTTCTTCACATCTACATGGCCTGGCGGATCTTGTCCAGGCTCTTCTCAATGTTGTCTATCACCTCTACTGCAGCCTGAGGGATTCTCGTCCCGGGGCCGAAGATACAGCACACACCACTCTGGTACAGGAACTCATAGTCCTGCAGAGAAACATACAGCATGGAGTTATATACTGTAGAATATACAGCACACACCACTCTGGTACAGGAACTCATAGTCCTGCAGAGAAACATACAGCATGGAGTTATATACTGTAAAAGATACAGCACACACCTCTCTGGTACAGGAACTCATAGTCCTGCAACATACAGTGTTACAGACACACACATTCTCAGACCAAAATGGAATGAGGATAAAGTGCATTTTCTTTATTAACAGACCATGCAGAGACAGTAAAACCTTTACTAGAACCATTATCTCCCTTAATACCAGTGTATAACCAACGTGTGAGTCAGCGGATGCTCTTCATAGGAAGAAGGGGAAAGACCATTCTACTCTGTGAATTTCATAAAAATACTAAATATATTCACTGATTAAAACACACTGTTTTGAAATGAAGGTCAACAGTAGCCCCAACAGGGTAGCACCATTGCTTAGCCAGAGGACAGCTAAACTATATATATAAAAGTATGTGGACACCCCTTCAAATTAGTGGATTCAGCTATTTTAGCCACACCCGTTGCTGATTGGTGTATAAAATCGAGCACACAGCCATGCAAACTCCATAGACAAACATTGGCAGGAGAATGGTGTTGTGTCTTTGACTGTGATTCACTGTTATTTTACCAAATAATTACATACCACGTTAAATTATTACGCGATTAAATTACTCATGTAACAATTAATTAAGTTACAATGGCACCACGGAAAAAGTTATTTAACGAGTTACTATCTCCCGCCTAAACTCTAAAGATATAAATATCTCTTACATCAGTCACAGTCAAGTTATTAATTATTATTTACCTTCTATCAGTCTCACTCTGAATGTCGCAAAATCCTTGGATATCTGCACAAACCCTAGCATAAATGATGAATCAGCGATATACAAAATATATTTACTAACTAACTAAATAATCACACAGAATTACATAAACACACAAACAGAATATTTTACACATTGATTACTACATAATGCAATGAAAAGTCCCGAAAAGTCCCTTGGCAGATAAAGAGCGGGAAAGAGAATGGACCCACTACATACATACAGCTGAGATCTATGCTCATGGAAATGCAAATACTTTGCACATGATCGGCCGCTCATTCAAAATAATTCAATGTACATATTTACATGTGTACAGTTGAAGTCGGAAGTTTACATACACCTTAGCCAAATACATTTAAACTCTGTTTTTCACAATTCCTGACATTTAATCCTGGTAAAAATTCCCTGTCCTAGGTCACTTAGGATCACCACTTTATTTAAAACATGTGAAATAATTTTAGAAAGAATGATTTATTTCAGCTTTAATTTCTATCATCACATTACCAGTGGGTAATGTTTACATACACTCAATTAGTATTTGGTAGCATTGCCTTTACATTGTTTAACTTGGGTCAAACGTTTCGGGTAGCCTTCCACAAGCTTCCCACAATAAGTTGGGTGAATTTTGGCCCATTCCTCCTGACAGAGCTGGTACACCTCCAATTGACTGATGATGATGATGATGATGATGTCAATTAGCCTATCAGAAGCTTCTAAAGCCATGACATAATTTTCTGGAATTTTCCAAGCTGTTTAAAGGCACAGTCAACCCACTGGAATTGTGATACAGTGAATTATAAGTGAAATAATCTGTCTGTAAACAATTGTTTGAAAAATTACTTGTGTCATGCACAAAGTAGATGTCCTCACCGACTTGCCAAATCTATAGACATTTGTGGACAAATCTATAGACAAATCTATCCACAAGACATTTGTGGAGTGGTTGAAAAACAAGTTTTAATGACTCCAACCTAAGTGTTTGTAAACTTCCGACTTCAACTGTATGTCTTTGCTGTCTCTCCGTTGAAAACACTCGATCCGTCTGGGGAGTAATTCGAAAGAAAGTCTCTGGTTTGTCCACCAGAGATCAAAGTCTTTCGTAGTTGTAGCTCTGTTATAATGGACATGTCAGACGTACCAATGGCCGTTTGATAGGGAAATGTTCTTTAGAATGGATCTTTCAGAGTACCACCTGGTGGTTCTCGGTCGAGGTTACTAGACTAAAATACTTAAACAGCTGCAGACTGAATGTTCCTGTGTAGTCTTCATCTTCTTCACTCGAGAAAGTTTCAGTGTCTAGCCATTCAGTACCTTTCAGCTCACGCTGTTGGTCTCGCTGGCCTCAGTGGTAACCATTTCAGCGTGGGGATGCACGTCCTCACCTTCTCTGGTCTTTAGTTTTGTAGATTTCTTAACAATTCGTGACGTCCGGTTCACACCGCATGCTTGGTCTCTAGAGATTAACATTTCTTAACCATTTCAACATGTAGCCACAGCTCCATGCTTTCTGGTCTAATGTAAATTTGATCACAAGTCCTATTTAAGTACTCGGTGGAAAAAGGGCGTTCCCTCCTTTTGTCATAATGTCTGTGCCCACATGGGTGTGGCCACTGACTTTGCAAAAGTCTTATATGAAAAACAATCCTCTCATTTAGAAGGCTAACATCACATTTCATCTTCTCACAAATAGTTTCATATTTAATCATATAAGTTCCCCAACATTTGGATGTGAACCTGACGACTGGGAAATATGCACATTCAGAGATACAGTTATGTTGTTCTACTGTCCTTAGTTACATCACAAATTAGTAACAAATTGGACAGGATTGTTTTTTAAGTACCCACGGACCATTCCAACTGTTTGGATAACAGAAATATTGTTTGATTATTCAACCTTTTGATGTCCCAGTAGTACAAAATCTCTCTCTGTTGTAACTAAGGGATTTTTCACTTCCCTTTCATTATGTGGGAGAGAGAGTTCCTGACGGTATTTACAACTGTTCATAAAACTGGTGGGGGATAGAGAGGGGGGGGGGGGGGGCTGGCACCTATGACCCTCACCCAAAAGGGCAAGTCATGACAATGGCCTTACTGAAGAGCTTAGTGACTTTCAACATGGCACCATCATATGATGGCACCTTTCCAACAAGTCAATTCGTCAAATTTCTGCCTTGCTAGAGCTACCCCTGTCAACTGTAAGTGCTGTTATTGTGAAGTGGAAACGTCTAGGAGCAACAACAGCTCAGCCGCAAAGCGATAGGCCACACAAGCTCACAGAATGGGACCGCCGAGTGCTGAAACCCGTAAAAATCGTCTGTCCTCAGTTGCAACACTCACTACCAAGTTCCAAACTGCCTCTGGAAGCAACGTCAGCACAAAAACTGTTTGTCGGGAGCTTCATTAAATGGGTTTCCATGGTCGAGCAGCTGCACACAAGCCTAAGATCACCATGCGCAATGCCAAGTGTCAGCTGGAGTGGTGTAAAGCTCGCCACCATTGGAGTCTGGAGCAGTGGAAACGTGTTCTCTGGAGTATTGAATCACGCTTCACCATCTGCCAGTCTGGCGGACGAATCTGGGTTTGGCGGATACCAGGAGAACACTACCTGCCCGAATGCATAGTACCAAATGTAAAGTTTGGTGGAGGAGGAATAATTGTCTGGGGCTGTTTTTCATGGTTCGGGCTAGGACCCTTAGTTCCAGTGAAGGGAAATCTTCACTGGAACACTACAGCATACAATGCCATTCTAGACGATTCTGTGTTTCCAACTTTGTGGCAACGGTTTGGGGGAAGGCCGTTTCCTGTTTCAGCATGACAATGCCCCCGTGCACAAAGCAAGGTCCATACAGAAATGGTTTGTCAAGATCGGTGTGGAAGAACTTGACTGGCCTGCACAGAGCCCTGACCTCAAACCCATCGAACACCTTTGGGATGAATTGAAACGCCAACTGTGAGCCAGGCCTAATCGCCCAAAATCAGTGCCCGACCTCACTAATGCTCTTGTGCCTGAAGTCTCTGCAGCAATGTTCCAACATCTAGTAGAAATCCTTCCCAGGAGAGTGGATGTTGTTATACCTTTCACTTACTTAGCCAATGCAGCTAATATTTAGCCTACTCAACAACCTGACTCAAACAGAGAGGAATGGTATTTATGTTAGCTAGCTGGCTAAGGCTATCCAACACTTCATCTGTTCCAAGTCAAGGTAAGCTTTCAGTTTTATGAATGTATTGCCTGCTAAACTGCTTGCTGTACACTGTACTGCATGATTGTACACAAGGTTTGGATTGTGGGTTTACTAACGTGTTCATTTTAGTTTTTTTACATAATGTTAATATGGTGACAACAATGTAGGCTGTGTAGCGGTTAGAGGTTATGGTATGAAGGTTTGGCTTGGAGAGGTTTTTGCGCCTGGTAACAGACACCTGTTGTGTTGTGCACTGAAGTCCACAAGCAAAGGGAAAATGTAAGAGGAGGAGAGCACGTAGATGATAGAAGGAATTATACAACGAGTAAAGTGATGATGCTTTATGTGGCTGCTATGAAAGTGAACTGTGTGTGCAGGTGATCAGGGGTGTATTCAGTCCAACGATTCTGTTACTAAACTGAAGAAAACGGAATGAAACGAGGAGGGACCTACCTGAATTTGTCCAATAAAAACTCTTGTTTTAGTTGCAAAGCAGTTTGCAACTGTTTGGACTAATGATTATACCCCAGATGAGATAGATGCAGGCAAGAGTGTGCAGGGCTCTATTGAATGTGTCACTGTCTTTCACTTTGATTACCACAATTTGTCTCTAGACCTGTGCACCTATATTACAAATGTTAATTTCTAGGCTAATTTGTTGCAACCCCATTATGGGTATAAGGCAAATTTGAGTATCATGTAGAAGCGTACACCTATCAAATCACCATCTCTAATGGCACCAACCACCACTGGTGTGAATGCACCCTGAGAAACCTGCATATTTTGATATCTATATAGCAGAGCTATTATACTGTAGCATTGGGTCGAAGCCGAAGAAAAGCGCTTTATGAATAAAATATTCACTATGATTACCACTATCTGTACATGAAGAACAGAGGGCAAGGCGAATGCGATCACGTCACTGTCGTGTCTAGGAATGTTAGCGGCAGTTCTCATGGTATTGTATTCGCTATGATACAATCTTGTGTGTTCAACATGGGCCTCTGATCCTGGCTGTTTTATGTTTGTTGTTGTTGGCTCTATAATCGGCTGCTGTTTATTTGTGTGAACACAGGAACATGGTTTCATAAATGAGACTTCTCTCTGAATACATAAACTATTGTTTTCATCTCTCTCACAGGACACACCAGTAGCTATTACTAGGGCTCTGTGTGTGTGTGTGTGTGTGTGTGTGTGTGTGTGTGTGTGTGTGTGTGTGTGTGTGTGTGTGTGTGTGTGTGTGTGTGTGTGTGTGTGTGTGTGTGTGTGTGTGTGTGTGCATCCAGGCATCAAGTGGCAGAGCTATGGATTTTGATGTCAATTCCTATTTGCACTGCTTTGACTTTTCCAATTCACACCCACTCCGAGCGGCACCTCCATCCCACAATACACTATAACGGCATCCATTGGTCCCCTGCAGAAGGCAACTGACGTGTTATACTACCAAGACACAAGCACGCGCATTTGTGTGTATATTAAGACGGGAATCAGAAATAGTAATCAGGCAGCCTGATTGTGTTTACCTCAACTAACTCAATGTTTTCTCGCTCTCCAGGCCTAGCAGTAATTAAACCATCTCATAGGTTCCATGTGTGCACCACTCCCTACGTGTGTTTTGGTCACCCTTTTGAACAACAAACAATAATCTGGTTAGCCGACCCATGGGAGGCAGGACGGCGCTGGCCATGGATGCCGCTAAGTTTGCCGTCTCCTGGGCACATGTACATACAACACAGTCCTCATACACAGATTTATCACATAAATGCACAACTTTAAATCAGGTTACAGACCAGGTAACTAGGCCTAGGACCCCTAGACTTAGCGAGAGTACATATTAGCGGGCTAGTTAATCGGTTTTGTAACACTAGCCTTCGTGTTCTAATATTGTCGATGGTTCACTACTGTGAGACCGTGGGTCGTGGACAAACGTGCTCCTATCTGGGGGGGGTTGCAGGGATGATCTCGTCTGTCTTTAGAACAATGTCTCTTTATTATTCTCCACAAGATGGCTGTACACCGTCCTGGGACTCTAAGAACAGAGTGATATCTGTAGTGTTTAACCTAGCAGGCTACGGGTTATTCTACTGTTTGGTGAAGCAGAGGGACTAAACTGGTCTTCTTTATTTTCCTATTTGATGAGAGAAACTGCTGGCAGCAAGTGTTGGTGTCATTTGCACTATTATTGTTTAGTATTCTGCAGAGAGAAAGGAGAAAGATGGTGGGAAAGAGGTGGATTGTTGTATATGTATATTTCTAGTTTTTTTAAATTGTTTTAATTATGAGAGCTTGAGTGAGTAACCTTGGAGAGGGAGATCATTATTTGGTATCAGAAAGAGAAAGACTGACAGAGACTCAGGACATTCATAGGGTTCATCTCCCTACAAGTCAAAGGTTAGTGTACATGAGGTGGGATGACCCCTCCACAGATGACTAGGATGTCAGGGCGGTTGAGGTTGGGTTAGAGGTCACCTGAGGTGGGATGACCCCTCCACAGATGACCAGGATGTCAGGGCGGTTGAGGTTGGGTTAGGTATAGAGGTCACAGGTTACCTGAGGTGGGATGACCCCTCCACAGATGACCAGGATGTCAGGGCGGTTGAGGTTGCGAAGCTCCTTGATAAGCTCTGGGACCAGGGTCTTGTGTCCTGCGGCCAGCGTGCTGATCCCAACACAGTGGACGTCTGCATCTACCGCCTGCTGGGCCACCTCCAGGGGAGTCTATAGAGGAGGAAACAAAGTAGTATTAAAAAACAGTAGTCATCGTCACGTTAGTAGTCGAACCACTGCCAATGATGTGGAAAGTCTATATAGCGGTCCTCCTATACTGTACGTCTCAATAATATCGGATTTATTACTTCTAAATCATGTGTTATATTTTAAGGCTGAGACTGCCCCAAGGCACGTTCAACAAGCAATACATTTGCGAACGCGTGCGGCGAACTGGGTTTGTTTCAAACAAAGTTTGTTGAACGTTTTTTTTTCTTTCACACAAACATTCCATTCTGTTAGTTTTAGCTACTCTTGCTGATAACACGATGTAATGACCACGTAAAATGCTGGTTTTACCTGTGGCTTTCTGACTTTTTAGATCCTGGTCCCGATGTCATGGAGTGGCTACAGATTTTAGTGGGTGCAGAGTCGAGGGTTATGTGGAGGAAGTGTCCCTCGCTACAACGACTTCGCCTTTCGGTGTCATTTTCGGTTGAACCTCAAAAAACGTTTTGGGAATTTAGATGTCTAGACGGCCTGTGTTTTGGTCAAAGTAGCCTAAATAAAGTGTCACTAAAATCCCTAATGATGTAGCTAGTCATCTATCTATCGTATAAGGAAGCACAAACGCACACCCAGTCGCCGAGTTAGTTGACCAACCAGACAGCTAGGTGGGTGGGGTGTACAGTCAACCAACCAGACATAAGTCCTTTATAATCAACCAAATGTTATTTATGTACGTTATAAGTATATTATTTATGGCCCCTTTAGAGCAAATTATTCAAATGTAAAAATACAATGTAGCCAACATTGTGAACAGTAAGCCTATAATGACCAATACACAATTGTATCGTTGCTAATTGCCTCTGGCTTACAGTGGTGAAGGACAAAACATTAAGGTGACGAAATCCATCCCACATTCCCATCAGGGGGCACTCCGAACACCGGGTCGCCTACATAAACCGGAAAGGTCAACCCAGGTTCCAGCTGCAAGCTGTGTGCGACAGCAAAGTTTGTTTCATGCATGTCTACGCGGGCAATGCTGGTTCTGTGTATGATGCACGCGTGTACAAAACCAGCAACCCTAAGGCTCACCTCGATGCCTACCCTTTGCCAGAGCAGTACCACCTCATGGGGGTAGCCTGCCTATCCCATAAGCCTGGATCTTATTGTCCCATTCAGGGACAAGCACAACAGATTCAACCAGATCCACAGACGTCCTTTGGGCTGTTAAAGTGCCAATGGAGGCGGCTCCAACATCTGGAATGCTGCTGCTGGAGAAGAGCTAGAAGCCATCGCCAGTGCCTGTGTCCTCCACAACATGGTCCTCATCCATGAAGGCATCACAGAGGACTTGGATGAGGACCATGTTGTGGCACATAACATTGAGCTAGTCCCTGATCCTGCAGATAATAGTGGCCCCACTTAACCAGGCTGTCCAGAAGAGGGACAACATAATGTGCCTGCTCTAAAAAATGTAATACTTATTGTTGCACAATGGAGAAAATTGTTCTGGTGTCCATTTTTTAGGAAATAGCATTTTCAATGATTGAGATGCATGACATAGAATGTAATAGAATAGAATAACATTCTTTTTCCAGAAGGAACTTCAGTTTGCAGAGAGAACAAAAAGGACTAACAAGGAAAAACAAAATATTAGTTTTTTAGATTGCATACATAAATAACACAAAACATTCCAAAACTCTATTCCATTGACTATAACATTGAGAAACATTTTTTTTTAATTATTTGATTTACTTAAATAATAATAACTGCTTATAAGGTGAATGCACCAACTTGTAAGTTGCTCTGGATAAGAGCGTCTGCTAAATGACTTAAATGTAAATGTATTCCAAAACTAATTTACTTCAATTGCAATCCCTGCTCACTCAAAAATTGATTTACTTCAATTAACAATCACTGCTCAGTATTACGCTGCTAAGCAGCAGTGAACTTTTCCGAGAGAGTTCCTGTCTTGCTGAATCTGGACTTAATGCAGGCTGAGCATTTCATACATTTTTGCATCCATGTCTGCGGTCAACCTTTTAGGTTCTCGTGGCAGTGTGTGGGTGTCAATGTGAGGAGAGGGAAGGGTTGGATGCTCTACGTGTTCGTGGCTGTGTGTGGGTGTCAGTGTGAGGAGAGGGAAGGGTTGGGTGCTCTACGTGTTCGTGGCTGTGTGTGGGTGNTGTCAGTGTGAGGAGAGGGAAGGGTTGGGTGCTCTACGTGTTCGTGGCTGTGTGTGGGTGTCAGTGTGAGGAGAGGGAAGGGTTGGGTGCTGTACGTGTTCGTGGCTGTGTGTGTGAGGAGAGGGAAGGGTTGGGTTGGGTGCTCTACGTGTTCGTGGCTGTGTGTGTGAGGAGTAGGGAAGGGTTTTGGGTGGATGCTTCTACGTGTTTCGTGGCTTGTGGGTTGGTGTCAGTGTGAGGAGAGGGAAGGGTTGGTAGCTCTACGTGTTCGTGGTTGTGTGTGGGTGTCAGTGTGAGGAGAGGGAAAGGGTTGGGTGTTCTACGTGTTCGTCGGCTGTGGGTCAGTGTGAGGAGAGGGAAGGGTTGGGTGCTTCTACAGGTTCGTGACTGTGTGTGGGTGCAGTGTGAGGAGAGGGAAGGGTTGGGTGCTTCTTTCGTGTGTCGTGGTGTCAGTGTGAGGAGAGGAAGGGTTGGGTGCTCTATCGTGATTCGTGGCTGTAGTGTGTAGGAAGAGGGAAGGGATTGGTGGGTGCTCTAGTGTTTCGTGGCTGTGTGTGGGTGTCAGTCGTGAGGAGAGGGAAGGGTTGGGTGCTCTAAACGTGTCGGTAGTGCTGGTCAGTGTGAGGAGAGGGAAGGGTTGGGTGCTCTACGTGTTCGTGGCTGTCAGGTGGAGTGAGAGGGAAAGGGTTGGGGTGCTCTCAGGTGTTCGTGTGTCTGTGTGTGGGTAGTCAGGTGAGGAGAGGGAAGGGTTTTGGGTGCTCTTACGTGTTCGTGGGTTCTGTCAGTGTGAGGAAAGGGAAGGGTTGGGTGCTCTTACGTGTTTCGTGGCTGTCGTTGTGAGGAGGGAGGGAGGTTGGGTGCTCTAGTGTTCGTGGCTGTGTGGGGTCGTGTGAGGAGAGGGAAGGGTTGGGTGCTCTATTTCGTGCTGTGGGTGTTGCAGTGTGAGGAGAGGAAGGGTGGGTGTCTACGTGTTCGGTGTCATGGAGAGTTGAGCTAGTGTTGGTGGAGGGAGTAGGAGAGAAGGGTTGGGTGTCTTCGTGGCGTGGCTGTCAGCTGTGAGGAAAGGGGAAGGGTTGGGTGCTCTACGTGTTCGTGGCTGTGTGTGGGTGGAGTTGAATGTGTCAATGCGAGGAGGTTGAGAGTTGGATATGTGCAGCTTTTTGTGGGTGTAAGTATGAATGTTGAGGTCTACAGGTGTTTGTGGGTGTGTGTGGGTGGAGGTGTTATGGGTTACGTCAGTGTGGTAGTGAATGTTGTGGTCTGTTGGTGTTTGTGGGTGGAGGTGTTGGGATGTGTGTCAGTGAATGAAGAAACAACGTAGACAGGAGTTACTGCTGATTGAGAGGATCAACCATGTTGCTGCTCTAAGGTTGTCAGTAAATAGCCGGCTACAAACTAGCTAGCTAAGTAGAATTAGTCTTGGGAGTAGCCTATTGTATAGCCTACTTTGTTTGCTCCCAATGCCAGCTTTCGGGCAGAGTCTGTGCGCTTGGTGACACACAACCCATCATGGAGAATCATCCCTCATCCATACAAGGAGGAAGTAGCCTATGCTAGGCTAGCTATACAGGCTATGCATCGATATACAGTGTGGGAGTAGCCTATGCTAAGCTAGCTATACAGGCTATGCATCGATATACAGTGAGATAGTAGCAATGTTTTCTTATCATGAGCAGGAGATGGTGTCGCGCAGCTCACGAGACCACCGCAAGGCACTATCAGTGATAGCTGACTTTTTATGGGTCATCCCAGTCACATTAGTTCATGTGACTTGCGCCGGCAGTCACACTTTAAATATTGTACAAATTATTTCTGGCAATATTATTCTTTGGAACCCTATTCCCTTACACAGTTTAAGCTAGAAATGCATTCTCTTAATTTGAAACTGGTCTGGATTAGTGCACTAGTATCTCGACAATTTTACTGCTTTTCTGCTCTGAGCAAATCAGAGTATCTGTTAGCTCATTAGTGCATACTGTAGCATGAGTCAGACTAGTATATATTTTACGGTATAATTTCAGTCAACGTAGTTACATTTACTTCACTTATCTGCAGCAGTAGGTTTAAGCTCTGATTATTAGCCATTTCTAATCATGTCATACATTTGACATAGGTAGTAGTCCCTGTCCGTCTATCTTCGTGTTCTAGTAGTATTATTATTCTAGTGACAGTTTACTGACTCTATTCTTAGTTTATCGTATGCTATTGTATTGTATGCTAATTGTAGTGATTGTGTCATTCTAGTCATCATCAGGGGTGAAAGTAGATTTCATTTCTTCCTGTTACTTATGGGCCTAATCATAGAATTCCATATAGAACCCCTATTAATTCAATAGGATCTCTGTGGGACTAGTCGTAAAGATTTGTCATTTAACTTTTAAAATGTATTACCTTTTATTGGGGCATAAACACAACCAGTTATGTTTTTATCTGATTTATCTGAAACAATCACTTCAAAGGGCTCCTTTACTAGAGTACCCGCGCACATTCAACCAGTCGCAACATACTGTATTTCCAGCCTCTAAACTGTCTGTATGGTGAATGGAAAGAGACCTCTTTAACACAAAACACCAAAAAGTGGAATGGCATTTGGTGATTGTCATTAGGCCAGAATTTTTTGAGTTCACTGCTGCGAACGCGTCTCGATGTCATCCACTTATCTCTGCCTTGGCATTTTGAATTGTAGACCACCCGTTTTCAAGTCCATTTGCACATTTGTCATGCCTCTGACATTCGGTAATGATAAATAATTGTGAAATAGCCTACAGTTTACATGTTTGTTTTAATTATTGTGATAGGCTCATGTTTTACTGGTACGGCGTACCCCCGCTATTTATTTTGCCGGGACGCAGTACCGGACCGCCTTAATTTCACCCCTGGTCAGCATCTATTAGCTACGGAGCCTAACCATGCATATGCTCCTACAAATGTGATATCGGCAGCCATGCCATATGCAATACCGTGTGTAGATAATGAAGCAAAGAATATCAGCTAACGCCTGAATGTGCTAGCAGTCACCATTGCATAAGAGTTGCAGCCTAAAACACATGATAGAAGTAGTATGTAAGACATGAAGATAACAACATGCAAGCAGAAGATTAATAATAGGAGCTAATACACGATGACTATAATGAAGTGATCACTACAATTAGCATTCAAATAGCACTACAGCCTCAATTTACATGTAATGCTACTGCCTAACCCTAACCATAACTTGAAATCTGAGGAAGAACGGTTAGGGTTATCACCCTGGACCTTAGTGGGGAAGCCGAAGCTGTATAGCTGTGCGATGACCAATCAAGGCTCGCTACAGTTTCAACCGTGTTGCCTAACCCCGTTGATGCTAGCATTACCTAGCAGGCGGCGGGCTTGCTAAACACGCACATGGCGATAAGCTGTTGGCGATCAAGCGGACATTGCCTCTAATGGGAACGTCTGTTTTGAGAGTTTATTTCCAATATCAAGGCTTATTCTGTTAATCTACGGCGTCTATTTCTCTCGTTATCAGGTAATTTATTATTTACTCATGGCTTACCGGCAGATACCGTTAAGACATAAACCTTCCGCTCAAGTAGACTATTTTTTTAGGCCTAGGTTTTAGATTATCATGTCACTCTCACTGCACGCTCCTGCTGAGCAGTTTTAGTAGGTCATTAGGCTATTTAGATAGCGACGTAACCACCTGTACTAACGTTTAGTTGAGGTTTTGGGAGGGGTTTGTTAGTAATACCGTCTGTATGTTGTTTTATGCCATGTGATGGTGTGTCATGGCTGAGCTGTGCCACTCTGCAGCAGTCTACTGTCCGCTCTTCTCTCTGTACAATGTCTTCTGTTATATAACCACGTATACCGTTTCTATTCCAATTTCAGTCAGGCAAATGCAGCCTTTCTTATCATGGTTTCGATAGCAGGGATTCAATTCATATCGGGTGTCAGGACCCTTTGGCGTGCAGTCTGCTCAGGAATCCATCTGTCCGCCTTCTTTTCATGGACTACGGAGAAGCAACCAGCATGCATATCAAAGAGTATCTCTCCTCACTCAGTAGCACAAGTTTGAGTTCACGTTAAGGCAACAGTGTTGAGGTTACATTACGCTTTCCAGAGGTGGTCCGTATGATGGCTTTAGGGGTTCTTCAGTCTGAATAAGCTCAATGTTCCTTCCCTTTAATCTTGCATGATCTCTTATGTTCTGTTTGCATTATGGACACTCACATGCTATCTGTACTCTCATACACTCCAAGATGAAAGAATTAGCATGGAACATCAGTCATCTTCACCAGAACAAATACTGCTTTGTCCTCTCGTTCATGTTATGCTACCTGCATGCTGAGCAGCACATGGCAAACCTTTGTTCAACATTGATGCTGGCAACCAATGACAAGATACTGGAATTCATCACGGCTCTGATTCCTTCGTCAGCGCTGCGAGCTAGTTACGAGCTATGAGCGACCCAATTCCGCTGCTACTGCTTCTCAATCGTTCCCAACTTCACCATCAAGATCATGGATCGTGGAGCCTACATGAGTTCCTGCATTATTGCCATATGGCAGTATTGCAGTATGATCATAATTCGGGTCAGTCCTGTAGTCCAGTTGCTACGTTGCATAGGTAGAATATCCTCATATACCAAGATTACAACTCATCCCTGCTTCAGCGAAGTCCCCGGTGGTGCATCTATTGTAGGCGGTTGGCTAGGTAATGGCCAGCGGGTTCATACGATTTAAGGTTGCCTAATTAGATCGGTAGAATATTTCCCCATGTACCAAGATGACAGCTCATCTTGCCTCAGAGTGTACCCGGCGGTGCATCGTGTTAGAAATAGATATACTGCTGCATTAGCTCATGCTAGTCATAGTTAGTATTCACACATAGGCCTAGTAGACAATCCCGTAACGGTAGAATTCCTTCACTGGTCTATTGAGAGCTCCTAACGGCGATGAATTTACCTGCCAGTACCATGCCTCATTAAGTTTGCTAAGATGGCGTCAGCCGTGGTGAATAGCCTACAGGTTGCCGTCTTTGCTGGCTACTTGATATAAGTACATTGCATATAGCTACAGGTGGTTGGCTGACTCATATTGCTTAGGGTTGCTTGTTAAATAAGGAGATCATGTAGACCCACCAGATGATCACCCATTTAGTTTCAGCGAAAGCACCCAGCGGTGCGTCTCCAGGGCGGCTGGGTTCGTACCGCTTACAGTTACTAGTTGGATAAGTAGAATATTCTCATATACCAAGATGACAGCTCATCTTGCCTCAAGCGAGGGTACCCGGCGGTGGGTCATACGAGAAATATAAAGCATACGTTGCACAGCTCATGCTACAAGACTGTATACTATGGTTAATATTCACACATACAGTCTTGCACTGGTAGAATGACTTTAGCTGGTCTATTTAATCATATCTAAACAGCGCTTTCTGCCGTAGCTACACATCTGTCGTATGGTTCTGCTGTTTTGGGGGACTGGTATAGCTTACTGCGCTCAATGCTTGTAGGTAATGTTATATATTAACGCTTTGCTTGAGCAGTGAGCTGCCCTGAAGGAGCACAGCCTATATCGGTTAATTGACCACAAAGCAACATTTTGCAAGGGCCATCTCAGTCTTTGGACTTGCACCCCATTGAAAACCTGTGGTTTGAATTAAAGAGGGCAGTCCATATCAAGGAATCTCTAGAAAGATTCTGTATGGAGGAATGGTTTGAAGATCCCTCCCAACGAGTTCTCCAATGTGCAACAGTATTTAAAACAGGGGTGCCAATAAATTTGACCGCTATCTTTGGGGGGGAAAATGTATTTCTTGTTTAACAAAATCTCTATCTGAGCAATTGTATTAGTATAAAACAATATAATTCCCCAATGTTTTTGAGCATACAATATAGCTCAGTATTTGTATTATTCATTTGTAGTCTTTTTGGCTCATCTTTATCAAGGGTGCCAATAATTATGAACCTGACTGTATGCGAGACTGAATGTTCCCATAACACGGGAAACTGTTGAGCGTGAAAAACCCATCAGCGTTGCAGCTCGAGCTGCAACCGGTGCGCCTGGCTTCTACTACCATACCCCGTTCAACGGCACGTAAACATTTCGTCTTACCCATTCACCCTCTGAATTGCACACATACACAAGCCATGTCTCAATTGTCTCAAGGTTTAAAAATCCTTCTTTAACCTGTCTCCTCTCCTTAACAAGTGACATTAATAAGGGATCATAGCTTTCACCTGGATCCACCTGGTCAGTCTATGTCATGGAAAGTGTATGTTCTATAGGCTTTTAATCAATACAACGTCACAATACGGTGCAGTGTTTCGATTTGGCCGCTGGAGGGCAAGGAGACCCCCAGCTCCACTAAACCACAGACAACTATGTGCCGTTTTTATCATCTCATCACCTCTTAAAGAGCATAGTCAGAACTACACATTTCAGATTATTCTACATGCTCTATCATCAGAGTTATGCAGCAAGTCACTGCAGGCTTTTCATGATCAGTAAACTTCAATTGATCGTGTCATTTCAGATACGTGAGGGTAGCCTATCCATTTGGCATGTAGCTAGCTAAGCAAACAACGTTTGCAGCTCACATAACTGCTGTCAAACTCCACACAGTTGTCACTGACTAGTTGGATAGTCATTTCCCACCGAGCAAACAATTTAGGTACTTAAAGCATTCTTAGAATTTCTTTTTCTTTTTTAAATCAGGTTTTGGCTTGGCAGACCTTATTTCTTTATTGACATGTCAATAAAACTCATGAATGTAACTACTTGGCAAATGTTATGTTCTACTTGTAGCCCTGGTTGTCTTGAAGATAAAATGGTTAAACACTTCAATGTGAGACTAAATATGAGGGCAGGGCAAGCAGATGAATGAAAGTAGTGAATTTCATGTTGTTTCAGATTCAGGGATTGGCTGGGACGTTTTAACAAGACTGGAGTGTCTCTCTAACTATCCTCGCTAGGAGAATGACGAGGGGAGAGTGGTGAAACGTAGTGAACTGGCCGGTATGCAGCTTTGATGTTTGCCATGCCCATGTAGGGAAAATACTCTTGAGTTTCTCTTCAAGTCCAGTAGCTAGCCAACTAAGCTTACCTGGAAGAGCGGTCCAATGTCAACGTCAAATCCCAGGTCAGCGAATCCCGTAGCGATGACCTTTGCCCCCCTGTCATGGCCGTCCTGGCCCATCTTGGCCACCAGCAGACGAGGGTTCCTGCCCTCATGCTTCTTAAATTCCACCACCCTGGGAGAAGATTAATAAGTCATATCAATAGTTATTAATAATTAAGTGTTTCATTGTACACAACCACCTTGAACACTCAATAGAGGACAGGGAAGGAGAGGTCATATTAGGGACTGTAGTGATGGCTGGGTAGTATTCATTAGACACCAAACAGAAGAAAACTAACTGAAAAAAGGAAGGACTACCGTAACTTGTCCAAAAATAAACATATTTTTGTTTTCCGTTGCAAAATGCTTTGGTATGGTGTGCTCTAATGAACACAACCTGTATGTGTAGTGGTCAGTCTAGCATAAAAGGGCTCAGATGGATGGATGCTACTGTACAAATGGGTGTTGATGAGGTCAGTTACCTTTGCTTTGAATAATGCACTATATAAATGCAAATTATTGCATTGGTGTATTTGCCAGCAAAGAGCTTCGATTTTCTTCTTAAACTCCACAACCCTGTTCAGAAATGTGTAATACACTGCTCAAAAAAATAAAGGGAACACTTAAACAACACAATGTAACTCCAAGTCAATCACACTTCTGTGAAATCAAACTGTCCACTTAGGAAGCAACACTGATTGACAATAAATTTCACATGCTGTTGTGCAAATGGAATAGACAACAGGTGGAAATTATAGGCAATTAGCAAGACACCCCCAATAAGAGTGGTTCTGCAGGTGGTGACCACAGACTACTTCTCAGTTCCTATGCTTCCTGGCTGATGTTTGGTCACTTTTGAATGCTGGCGGTGCTTTCACTCTAGTGGTAGCATGAGACGGAGTCTACAACCCACACAAGTGGCTCAGGTAGTGCAGCTCATCCAGGATGGCACATCAATGCGAGCTGTGGCAAGAAGGTTTGCTGTGTCTGTCAGCGTAGTGTCCAGAGCATGGAGGCGCTACCAGGAGACAGGCCAGTACATCAGGAGACGTGGAGGAGGCCGTAGGAGGCAACAACCCAGCAGCAGGACCGCTACCTCCGCCTTTGTGCAAGGAGGAGCAGGAGGAGCACTCCAGAGCCCTGCAAAATGACCTCCAGCAGGCCACAAATGTGCATGTGTCTGCTCAAACGGTCAGAAACAGACTCCATGAGGGTGGTATGAGGGACCGACGGGCCCGACGTCCACAGGTGGGGGTTGTGCTTACAGCCCAACACTGTGCAGGACGTTTGGCATTTGCCAGAGAACACCAAGATTGGCAAATTCGCCACTGGCGCCCTGTGCTCTTCACAGACGAAAGCAGGTTCAAACTGAGCACATGTGACAGACGTGACAGAGTCTGGAGACGCCGTGGAGACGTTCTGCTGCCTGCAACATCCTCCAGCATGACCGGTTTGGCGGTGGGTCAGTCATGGTGTGGGTGGCATTTCTTTGGGGGCCGTACAGCCCTCCATGTGCTCGCCAGAGGTAGCCTGACTGCCATTAGGTACCGAGATGAGATCCTCAGACCCCTTGTGAGACCATATGCTGGTCCGGTTGGCCCTGGGTTCCTCCTAATGCAAGACAATGCTAGACCTCATGTGGCTGGAGTGTGTCAGCAGTTCCTGCAAGAGGAAGGCATTGATGCTATGGACTGGCCCGCCCGTTCCCCAGACCTGAATCCAATGAGCACATCTGACATCATGTCTCGCTCCATCCACCAACCCCACGTTGCACCACAGACTGTCCAGGAGTTGGCGGATGCTTTAGTCCAGGTCTGGAGGAGATCCCTCAGGAGACCATCCGCCACCTCATCAGGAGCATGCCCAGGCATTGTAGGGAGGTCATACAGGCACGTGGCCACACACACTACTGAGCCTCATTTTGACTTGTTTTAAGGACATTACATCAAAGTTGGATACAGCTGTAGTGTGGTTTTCCACTTTAATTTTGAGTGTGACTCCAAATCCAGACCTCCATGGGTTGATCAATTTGATTTCCATTGATAATTTTTGTGTGATTTTGTTGTCAGCACATTCAACTATGTAAAGAAAAAAGTATTTAATAAGAATATTTCATTTATTCAGATCTAGGATGTGTTATTTTAGTGTTCCCTTTATTTTTTTGGGCAGTGTATTATTAAAGTTTAGGTCTTGAAAGGCTCTAGACAAATTAAATGTATTGTAATTCCAGACACAACAGCAGCAATAGTGACTTGATGGGGGAGAAAGTTGAAAACCCTGAGCACAAACAATCCCATAGAAGGTTCAACAAGGGCCTTCAAACATCTTCTCCATGCGCATTGCTGAAGAGTAGAAGCATGCCAATCACTTTGGCTTCCCAAGGGGACAACCATCTAGCCTGGTTAAGCCAGACTGAATGCTGCGTCCCTTGACAACAAACCTGATTTAGGCTCTATGAGAGGAAAAGCTTAGTATAGACTCATAGGAATCCTGCTGTAGCTGAACTGTTCTGCAGATCGATCAGATCGAGTCAAGAGGTGGCAGTCAGCTTACTGGGAAGGAAAAGGCAGACAAGTAGAGTGACTGGTTCAAATCCCAGGACAGGCACACAGTGGGATGAGCAAGTGGAAGGTTGCTGGTGTCAAAGCCATTCTGCCCTTGTGTGTGTGTGTGTGTGTGTGATATTACTGATGATACTATCGAGTATGATTGACAGCTATCGTCGATGGTGACGACCTCATGATGGGACAAACGATACCTAACCTATTTCAACTTGACCGCCGCCCCGCAGTAAAGAGCCGAGACAGGCAGCGCAAAGCAGGGCAGTGCATGGATGACATTCCGAGTCAGGCTATAACAAATATGGATATAGTTATTTCAATAAATATGATGTATTTACAGAATGCAAGATAACTATGTAGACAGAGTTTCACCAAAGCAGCACAAAATGTTAGATCAGAAAATGTTTTTGTTTTGCAAGGGCCAAAAGTCGAGGTAGATTGTTATAGCGGACATTTATTATTTTAAAAGCTACATTTTAGATTTTCTCTCAATTTGATATGAACATGACTTGACACAGCTTTATTTTGAATGTCAAATATTTCAGGCCACAAAAAGTGAAATTCAGCAAACAATGCCAAGATGGAAAAATCAAATGAGAAGTAAAAAAAACTTAGGCTACAGCTGAGCAAAGCTTATGAAAGAAAGGATGCATAGCCAATAGTCGGCTTACAGGCCTATTTCCATATTATTCGAACAATGTGCAACCTACCTACAACGCATAGTAAGCCCTGGCCTAATAAGAGGAGGATGAGGCAAAAATGCAAATCAGTATATAATTATCCAGTTCTAAGGACAGCAGAGTTGCTTGCTCTGCAGCCCATGATGATTAACAAACCATTACCCGATGTTGACTTTGTGTCACTCGCACTTCTGCAAACACAGACACACAGATAGGCTTAGGCTACACATCTCTTTCGTGTCACATCTCCAATAGAGTAGAATAGTCTACTAGAAAATATTTGGCTCCACTATCTTGTGTCAATGTTCCGATTCCTCTCATCCCTCCCGTAACATGCGAGTGATCGCTAGCAGTGGGTTTTTTTCTCCCTTTTTAAAAATTATTATTGGCCACTAGGAGGCGAAAACATCTTCTGCCATAAGTGCAGAATTTTGATAGGACAAAAGCTGATATTGCCCAATCATATTTCAATATGTTTTGTGTTATTCAATATTGCTACAAACCCTAGTGTGCTATCTCAGGGGGTTGAAAACAGAGCAGAGAAGATATTCTACATTCTAACAGATTAAGTACAACAGAGAATCAAGTACTATTTTCTTTCTGCTCTTACCGGTTGTGCGTTGTGGAGATCTCCTCATGCTCTCCGAACTCGCTGCGGTAGGCTCCACTCACCATCCTGGTGCTGGCTTTATGTTCCCCAAACACAGCCTTCATGGCATCCGTGATCTCCCCTACAGAACATCTGGGGAATGCACAACAACAACACTTCTATTTTAATAAAAAAAACAGCAGGGTTTCACAACGCTCTCCTTCAATACCAGTTCAGCTTACTTTATTTATTTAAATCAGGATTGTCTATTCCGTAACAACTGCATTGCACTGATCGCCAGGGAGTCCTGGGTTCAAAGAAAAATGCTGTTATGTATTTATTAGGTGATTGTTTATGTCAGTGTTTCCCAAACCACTGCACTGAGGCTAGGTAACACTGTCACCACCGATAAATCCACGATAATCGAGAATTTCAATAAGCATTTCTCTACAGCTGGCCATGCTTTCCTCCTGGCTACCCCAACCCCGGCCAACAGCTCCGCACCCCTCGCAGCTACTTGCACAAGCCTCCTCAGCTTCTCCTTCACCCAAATCCAGATAGCAGATGTTCTGAAAGAGCTGCAAAACCTGGACCCGTACAAATCAGCTGGGCTAGACAATCTGGACCCTCTCTTTCTAAAATTATCCGCCGCCATTGTTGCAACCCCTATTACCAGTCTGTTCAACCTCTCTTTCGTATCGTTCGAGATCCCTAAAGATTGGAAAACTGCCGCGGTCATCCGCGGTGACACTCTAGACCCAAACTGTTATAGACCTATATCCATCCTGCCCTGCCTTTCTAAAGTCTTCGAAAGCCAAGTTAATAAACAGATCACTGACCATTTCGAATCCCACCGTACCTTCTCCTCTGTGCAATCCGGTTTCCAAACTGGTCATGGGTGCACCTCAGCCACGCTCAAGGTACAAAACGATATCATAACCGCCATCAATAGAAGATTGTACTGTGCAGCCGTCTTCATCGACCTGGCCAAGGCATTCAACTCTGTCAATCACTGCATTCTTATCGGCAGACTCAACAGCCTTGGTTTCTCAAATGACTGCCTCGCCTGGTTCACCAACTACTTCTCAGACAGAGTTCAGTGTGTCAAATCGGAGGGCATGTTGTCCGGACCTCTGGCGGTCTCTATGGGGGTACCACAGGGTTCAATTCTTGGTTTGACTCTTTTCTCTGTATATATCAACGATGTCGCTCTTGCTGCGGGGGATTCTCTGATCCACCTCTACGCAGACAACACCATTCTGTATACATCTGGCCCTTCTTTGGACACTGTGTTAACAAACCTCCAAACGAGCTTCAATGCCATACAACACTCCTTCCGTGGCCTCCAACTGCTCTTAAACGCTAGTAAAACTAAATGCATGCTTTTCAACCGTTCGCTGCCGCACCCGCCCGCCCGACTAGCATCACTACTCTGGACAGTTCTGACTAGGAATATGTGGACAACTACAAATACCTAGGTGTCTGACTAGACTGTAAACTCTCCTTCCAGACTCATATTAAACATCTCCAATCCAAAATTAAATCTAGAAACGGCTATTCTATTTCGTAACAAAGCCTCCTTCACTGACGCGCCAAACATACCCTGTAAAACTGACTATCTACCGATCCTCGACTTCGGAGATATCATTTACAAAATAGCCTCAAACACTCTACTCAGCAAACTGGATGCAGTCTATCACGGTGCCATCTGTTTTGTCACCAAAGCCCAATATACCTCCCACCACTGCAACCTGTATGCTCTAGTCGGCTGGCCCTCGCTACATATTCGTCGCCAGACCCACTGGCTCCAAGTCCAAGTCTTTGCTAGGTAAAGCTCCACCTTATCTCAGCTCACTGGTCACGATAACAACACCACCCGTAGCACGCGCTCCAGCAGGTATATCTCACTGGTCATCCCCAAAGCCAACACCTCCTTTGACCACCTTTCCTTCCAGTTCTCTGCTGCCAATGACTGGAACGAATTGCAAAAATCGCTGAATGGAGACTTATATTTCCATCACTAACTTTAAACATCAGCTATCCGAGCAGCTCACAGATCGCTGCAGCTGGAAATAGCCCATCCAATCTACCTACCTCATCCCCATAATGTTTTTAATTTACTTTTCTGCTCTTTTGCACACCAGTATTTGTCTACTGCACATCATCATCTGCACATCTATCACTCCAGTGTTKATTTGCTAAATTGTAATTTCTTGCTACTATGGCCTATTTATTGCCTTACCTCCTCACGCCATTTGCACACACTGTATATAGACTTTTCTTTTTTCTATTGTGTTATTGACTGTACGCTTGTTTATTCCATGTGTAACTCTGTGTTGTTGTTTCTGTCGCACTGCTTTGCTTTATCTTGGCCAGGACACAGTTGTAAATGAGAACTTGTTCTCAACTAGCCTACCTGGTTAAATAAAGGTGAAATATATATWTTTTTTTTTTCAATTAAAAACCTTTCCTCTCCTAGAGACCTTCCTGTCAGTTCATCTTATTTGAGTTAATCCAGAACTAGCCCACCGGAGTCAAGTATTCAAAGGCTCTGTGATTGATTACCAGTAGAAGACAAGTGGAAGCAGGTGTGCTTGTGCTGAATGGATCAAATAAGAGGAACTGGCTGGTGGGATGCCTACTAGAGGAGAGAAACAATCACCTGAAAAGAAAAACATGTATTCTTTGAATACGTACTGTATAATCATGTTGTTATACCCTACTGAACATCTGCGGGATAAATAACACTACTGCCGTGCACTACATAGGCAATATGTGGCAATTTCACTCCATTTTTACTCCATCTCTCCTTCAACTTTACCCCATGTCTCCTTTGATTTCATATACTGTACAGTCCTTATCATTTTTAATTGCGTGTATAATCAAGTATGCAATTGCTGCTGAATTAAATGGTTTGCCAGTCCTATAAAGTGCACTACAAGTAAGTCTTACCACCATCTGTTATGTCTTTACTTTTCCATCTGTTTTACAGCTTGATTTTACAGGTGGCTACACTCGCAGGACGCCATACATGTGTAACCGAGTTCATCTTCAGTGTGGTCACATAGTAGCCCACTTCACTAGATATTGTGCAGTGGCTATTGCTTTACATAGCCACATAGACCTACACTACACTAAACCCGTATTGTGCAGTGTTTATAACTACACATTAGTGTGGGGGGGGGGGGGGGGTCTGGATCAAAAAGTGTGGGAGTGGCGGGGCTCTGTCGGCCCGGCTGAATTTCCGAGATTATTTTAGAGGCCCCAACCCAAATTTTACACTGAATGTGTTTTTTCCATCCCAAAAAATTATTTTTAATTTTTAAAATAAAATTATAGGCGGCCCACCCACGGATTTCAATGGCTGAAACACTCCTGCACATTGTGCTATGACTATTCCTTTTCATAGCCACATACTAACAGTAATACTGTTGCTTTAAAACCAACTGGTGTTTTTAATGTTCTTACGGTGTTCTGTTGGTATGTTTATTCTTCAGTTTATTCTTCTTTAAAAGGCAGTTATTAACAAAATGTACAACTGTTGCCATCATCGTTATCATTGTTTACACTACAGAGCATCTTTGTCTGTCTGGCTGTAGAGAATGGTCATATGGTCTGTTAAAATGGCATCTGTCCCTATTCTAGCCATTCCTTTACCACATACATAACTTTAAAACCAGAAGTGTTTAAATCATGTGATGCCAAGTGATTTGGGAAAATCTCAACAAACTAACAGGGAGAGGAGCTGAAAAGTACAAAAAAACATCCTGAATTAAAGGTTAATGGGAATTCTAATTCAGGACTCCGATTTCATATCCACTACCTTTAACAAGGGCAGAGAACTGATCAAATATTTTCAACGAAGACCACAGTTCTCAATCCCATAGATAATAATAAACCAATATTCAGAATTCTTGAAATCTCCGCGTCAGCAGTGGACAGTATTATTAGCTTCTTCAGGAGCTCTACAACAAAAGACGTATTTGGTCTAGACACTGTATTCTTGAAGAGACAAAAATATTATCTGATTGCCCCTATTGTACATCTAGTTAATCTGTCCATCAAATATGGGTTCTTCACCAATGCTTGGAAGTCTGCTGCAGTGATACCCGTTTTAATTTCTGGTGACCCTACACTGGTGGAAAATTACCGACCTATAAGCATTCTTCCAGTGCTATCAAACGTAGCTGAAAGATGCGTGGCTGATCATCTGACTGATCCCCTCATTCAGGGAAACTCCATACATCAAATGCAATTTGGATTCAGAACTAACCATTCTACCGAAACAGCCAATTGCTATTTTCTGGAGTGCATTAAATCTAAACTGGACATAGGTGGTGAAGTCGCTGCAGTCTTTTTGGATCTTAAAAAGGCCTTTGATACTGTGAATCATGAGGTCCTCTTATCCAAACTATCCTCCCTTAATGTGTCCACTGAAGTCATTGTTGGATGTATTCCTATCTGACGTCAAAGGGTGCGTTTGGGGGACACTCAGTCGGCCACTCTTTACAATAACATTGGGGTCCCACAAGGGTCAATATTAGGTCCCCTTCTGTTTACCATCTATATGAATGATCTCCCACATGCTTGCCCACAAGTTAACATGCAGATGTATGCAGACGATACAGTTCTGTATGTACACTCACAAATAGACAACTAGTTGTTAACAAGTTCACTGAAGCTATCGTACATGTTTCTAAATGGATGACTAATTCTTGCCTGCATTTAAATATCGACAAGACTGTTTGTATGTACTTCTCTAAGAAATCCATTGATTGTTCCCAAAGAGCTGTTCTTGTTAAATGGAGAGAATCTGAAAGTTGTGTCTAACTTCAGGTCTAATCTCGGCGTCATTTTGGACTCCAACTTGACATTTAAGAAATATGTGAAGAAGGTGGTTAACACGGTTAAGTTTGGATTATCCAACTTTAAGTTTATAAGACCTTACCTTCCTCTGGAGGCCACCAAACTATATATGCATGCTATGATCTTCTCACATTGGAGATATTGCCTCACATGCTGGCCACAAGCAGGAGCTACTAGTCTGAAACCAATTGAATCACTCTACAAACAAACACTTGACATTTTTGATAACAAACCAAAACAGTTACCACCATTGTCATATAATTTACAAACGTAATTGATTTCGTCTGGACAGCTTTAAGCAGTATGTAGATGAAAGCCTTGTCTTTAAGGTCCTGCATGGTCTTGCCCCTCCACCTCTATGCCGGCATATCATGCTCAAAGAATGTAACTCCAGGATAACAAGGGCAGTAACTATAGGGGAATGCGTTGTCCCTTTTCGACACAGTAAATTCGGTCAATCGGCCTTCTCTGTTAGAGATATAATATACTGTAATGCAAAGCCCATGGACTTGAGAAGCTGCACTGATTATTGTACTTTTACATTGAATTTGAAAACATGGCTCAAATCTATCCAAACCTGTAGACATGAGTTATCTGTGGTTCCTCATATGTAAGACAACAGTTGATGATAGTGTTGTTGTTGTTAGAATTATATATTACTGGATGTAATGCATTTGTATTTTGTATTGTTTTAGTGAGTATTTGTATAGTGGCTGCCCAGGGACTACTGGTAAAAATTATATTTTGGCTAACCCCGGCACATTTACATGGATGTTGCATTATTGTAATATTGATGTTGATTAATGTGTATTGTTTCCTATAAATAAATAAATAAATACATGTTATGCAACAGAGTGTATTTGTAGGGAGGGATATGTGGTCATTCACAAGACCTTTGTTACTTGTGTAGATTCATTTAATTTTACTCAGCTAGTTGGAGGAATTGCTTGTATGTTCCCATTTTGTTTATAACGACTAGCCAATCAATAGTATTTCATGTATGAGCAAACCAAATTTCCTTCTAGGGTAATAACATTTTGGTATTATTTATATTGACATTTCAGTCAACTTAGCAGACGCTCCTAACCAGAGTGACTTACATTCAACTAGACTAAATTTAGGAGGAAAAACAACCACATACAAGTATCACAGTCATGGGGCCTAAGCAAGATTTGTTTGGTTTTTGGTTCATGCAATTCTACTCATTTTGCCATTGGGTGAAGAGGCATTTTAGCAGTTTTAAAGCTTATTTTGTGAAATTCTACACATTTTGCAATGATATCTGAGTGAGAGTGACTAACAAAGTCAATGGGGGCCCCTTGCAGGTCAGGGCCCGTGGGCACGGGCCCTTCATGCCCGGTCGGCAATTCCGCCATGCTTACTACAAGTTTAGATAGCTGACTCAACTAATTTACCAATCTAAAAACATTTAGAGTGACAATTGAGTGACTGTCATTGACTGACATAACAAAAGGAAAACTGCTGAAGTACAACCAAATTTTCGAAACCGCACCTTGTGTATTCTACTATTCTAACTCTCAACAGCAAGTCAAGTTTCCTTCAAAAGTGACAATGAGCCCAGGGTTGCTGACCATAGGACTAGCGAGGGTAGTTTCTCACCTGGCTCTAGCAGCCTCCACAGCCAGCCCCAGCAAGTTCCCCTCCTTGGTACGAGCACACTCCTCTATGGCCGCCAGACACCTCTTCGCCACCTCAGCATCACGACTCGCCCTCACCTGAAGGAGACACACAGACTTGATATACGTACGTATAAAACAATATCTTCACTCACGTATTCCTTTTAGCTCCGAGTGAAGCAAATAGCCTCAACAGTGAATCTCCAGCGAACCCTAATATGTTCTAATTATATTTCTACGAGCTTTTCATTGTATTGATATAATGACATTGTCTACATTGCAGTTTAGTGAGACCATAGACTGTTGTGCCTTAAATGGGGTCAGAATTGTCTTTTGCTTTGCTTAATATTGACAATTATGTATAACAGCCATAACACAACCCGGTTCCCAGTCCAAGGATATCCCTTTGCTTTGCTTCTCCACCTCTCAGTCTTGAACCCTTGATTTCGTAGAAACCATGTGTCAGAACGAGGGACGTTACATCGAACGAGACATTATTTTGAGAACAATGTTTGGCACCACACATGTTCTGGACAGGAAAATGGCCACTTACTCACAGCCTGGTGGTCCATCTCTGTTAAGTGCTTTAGCCTAGTTCTCTGCTGTGTTTGTCCACTGTCATGCATTGCCATGACAACAATAGTCCGAGGAGTTGGACAACGCGAATACAGACCAGACTAGGGCTTAAGAATGAGAAGCCAAACCAAAGTCAAACTCAATTGACAGGCTGCTACCAAGGCAGCTACTCTTCCTGGGGTCCAGCAAAAAGAAAGGCAGTTCATACAATTTTAAATACATTACAATACAATCACAGATTTCACAACACACTGTGTGCCCTCAGGCCTCTACTCCACCACTACCACATATCTACAGTACAAAATCCATGTGTACGTGTGTGTATAGTGCGTATGTTATCGTGTGTGTGTGTATGCATGTGTCTGTGCCTAGGTTTGTGTTGCTTCACTGTCCCCACTGTTTCATAAGGTGTTTTTTAATCTGTTTTTTAAATCTAATTTTACTGCTTGCATCAGTTACTTGATGTGGAATAGAGTTCCATGTAGTCATGGTTCTATGTAGTCCTGTGTGCCTCCGATAGTCTGTTCTGGACTTGCGGACTGTGAAGAGACCTCTTGTGGGTTGTGGCCCTGACAAGATTAGAATGACAACAATGTAAAACACACTATGACCGAGTGTGGTCTTAGTTCGATGGCATTTTAAATGACAAAATACAACCATTTACATGATAAATACAGGGATTAATTGTCACTACAAACTGGCAATGCCACTGCTTATCGAGCCCACAAGAGGGATCACTTTGACAGTGACTCACTACCCGGTAGCACAATGAAAAGCCAGAAATGTCATTAGGGTTTGAATAATTGCAGAAGTTGGCTTCAACTCCTCAAACTGAACATCAGCCAACCAAGCCATTGGACATTCAATTACATTAATGGGGAGTTGATGTGGTGACAAAATGGCAAATTCGTTTTGGTAGGTGAATTGGGCCATTTCACTAATGTTTCCATCCAGAGTGATATTGTTAAGATTTTAAATAAAAGTAATTTCATAAACTCTTCTCTCCATTTGCAGGCTTGTTTCGGGTTCAGCTGAGGACAGACTGGGTTTGAGCCCAGTTTGTCACTTGGTAATGAGTTTGTCTTTGTCTTTGTCTTTTCCAGTAGCAGTGATTGTGAGTGTGATTAGGACAACAGGGAATCAGGGGGGGGTGGGATGATGTCAGAAAGGCAGGAATTCCTGATTAATAAGTGAAAATCACTACCGGTAACTCAACCTTGACAGGGATGGGTTTTCACTCAGACTGCATTTGCCAAGCTAATAACCTTCGTAGAAATTCATTGGATCCTAAACCCAGTCAGACCTAGGATTCACTTATAGGGAGTCTGGAGAACGGACTAGCACACACACTAATTAAGAGATTTGATCACACAGGAAACACTTAACTATGCTTCATATTCAATATCTGTGACACACTGCCTGGAGTTTGATAAACAGCATTGGCACTTGGATTGGAACCAGTGCTATGGTCAAATTAGATGAAAATAGAGGTCTTTGGCCTACGAACTGCAGTGGTGGGTTTGGCGTTGAACAACAGAAGCATTTAAAGAAAAGTCCTTCATACGTATGGTAAAATATGGTGGTGGATTTTTGATGCTATGGGCCTATTTTATTTCCACTGGTCCTGGGGCCCTTGTTAAGGTCAACGGCATCATGAACTTTACCAAGTACCATGACATTTTAGCCAAAAACCTGGTTGCCTCTGCCAGGAGGCTGACACTTGACCGCAAGTGGATCTTCCAGCAAGACAATAACCACAAGCACTAATCAAAATCCACAAAGAAATGGTTAATTGATCATAAAATCAAAATTTTGTAATGGCCATCTCAGTCTCCAGACTTGAACCCCATTGAAAACTTGTGGTTTGAATTGAAGAGGGTAGTCCAGAAGAGCAGACGAAGAATATCAAGGATCTGGAAATATTCTGTATGGAGCAATGGTCTAAGATCTTTATTGGCATATGTATAAGTAATAATGTATAGTGCATTAGGAAAGTATTCAGACCCCTTGACTTTTTCCACATTTTGTTACGTTACAGGCTTATTCTAAAATGTATTAAAACATTTTTTAATCTACACACGTCAATCTAAACACAATAGCCCATAATGACAAAGCAACAACAACAAAAAAAGAATGAAATATGACATTTAAATAAGTTTTCAGCCCCTTAACGCTACTTTGTTGAAGCACCTTTGGCATCGATTACAGCCTAGAGTCTTGGCACACCTGTATTTGGGGAGTTTCTGCCATCCTCTCAAGCTCTGTCAGTTTGGATGGGAAGTGTCGCTGCACAGCTATTTTCAGGTCTCTCCAGAGATGTTCGATCGGGTTCAAGTCCGGACTCTGGCTGGGCCACTAAAGGACATTCAGAGACTTGCCCCTAAGCCACTCCTGAGTTGTCTTGGGTGTGTGCTTAGGGTTGTTATCCTGTTGGAAGGTTAACGTTTGCCCCAGTCTGAGGTCCTAAGTGCTCTGGAGCAGGTTTTCATCAAGGATCTCTGTACTTTTCTCCGGTCATCTTTCCTGACTAATCTCCCGGTCCCTGCCGCTGAAAAACATCCCACAGCATGATGCTGCCACCACCATGCTTCACCGTAGGGATGGTTCCAGGTTTCTTCCAGACATGACTTTTGGCATTCAGGCCAAAGAGTTCAATCTTGGTTTCATTAGACCAGAGAATCCTGTTTCTAATGGTTTGAGAGTCCTTTAGGTGCCTTTTGGCAAACTCCAAGCAGCCTGTCATGTGCCTTTTACTGAAAAGTGGCTTCCATCTGGCCACACCATCATAAAGGCCTGATTGGTGGAGTGCTGCAGAAGTGGTTGTCCTTCTGGAAGGTTCTCCTATCTCCACAGAGGAACTCTGGAGCTCTGTCAGAGGCGACCATCAGGTTCTTGGTCACCCTCCTGACCAAGGCCCTCCTCCCCCGATTGCTCAGTTTGGCGGGCGGACAGCTCTAGGAAGAGTCTTGGTGGTTCCAAACTTCTTCCACTTAAGAACGATGGAGGCCACTGTGTTCTTGGGGACCTTTAATGCTGCAGACATTTTTTGGTACCCTTCCCCAGATCTGTGCCTCGACACAATCCTGTCTCGGAGCTCTATTCCTTCGACCTCATGGCTTGGTTTTTGCTCTGACATTTACTGTCAACTGTGGGACCTTATACAGACTAAATTGTAAATTACTAAATTGTAAATTGTGTGCCTTTCCAAATCATGTTGAATTTACCACAGGTGGACTCCAATCAAGATGTAGAAACATCAAGGATCAATGGAAACAGGATGCACCTGAGCTCAATTTCAAGTCTCATAGCAAAGGTTCTGAATACTTATGTAAATAGGGTATTTCAGTTTTTTATTTGCAACACATTTGCAAAAATGTCAAAAAACCTGTTTGCGCTTTGTCATTATTGGGTATTGTGATGTCATTATGGGGTATTGTGATGTCATTATGGGGTATTGTGTGTAGATTGATGAGGATTTGTTTTCATTTAATCCATTTTAGAATAAAGCTGTAAAGTAACAACATTTGGGAAAAAGTCTGAAAAGGGGTCTGAATACTTTCCGAAGGCACTGTATGTGTGCGTGTAAGTCTGTAATGTCTGTATTAATGTTTTTAAATATATGTCAATTCTAAAGTATTTTTGTCTGTAATGTCTTTTTCATTGTGTCGGACTCCAGGAAGACTAGTGGTCACCACTGACATCGACCAATGAGGATTCCAATAAAATCTAAATCCCTCCCAATTTTTCTCCAATCTCATAAAACATTTTAGAAAAAGGCTCAGTGACGTTATCCTCCCAAGGGGAGTATTGAAAACAGGGGTGTCAATCTTTACTTGTTGAAATAAAATGTATTTCTCTGCGCAATTGTATTAGTATAAAATAATATAATTTCAATTTTTTGGGGGGGAGCATACAATATAGCTCAGTATTTGTATTATTTCTTTTACACAGTGTTTTTGTTCATCTTTATCAAAGTTGACAATAATTATCAACCTGACTGTAGCTCTATTCCAATGTTAAGTGACCTTCCAGGAGAGGCAGAGAGTGGCAGTAATTATACTGTGGCCCACGGCACTAGGTAAACAAATGTCTTCTTGTCAGTAAGCATCTACACACGATTGCCACTCACATTATCACACACATTAACTATCATCATTGCTGGCATGTGCACGAGGTGACACGGTTGGAAAAACATTGAACAGAATGATAAAACTTGATAAATGATAAACACTAGAAAATGTGAACGTCAAATGCTATTGAAATATGTCAAAACGATGAGCTCCCTGAACTGAATCCAACAGAGAGATAAAAAGATTTAAAAGAAAGATTTTTATTTTCCTTTAAAGACAAATTTTGACTTTCATATATTTTTTCCACTGAACTACTCGGAC